>NC_140998.1:121361403-121523185 GCF_052327205.1 Somniosus microcephalus
GATTGGTCGACCTCGACGTCACTCGATGCTAATGAGCGGAATGTTGAACGTTTTTTGGATACCGCGGGCGCAATTTTTGTCCGGCTGAAATGTAATTACGCTTTGGACGGTTCTGGAATCGTCAGCTTTCTTTCGACGTAACACACGTGTAGGTACGCTCTATAACTTTCGAGTTAATTCAATACAGACAGACAGACGGAATGACAGACAGACAGAAGAACCGCTTTATATATATAGATAGATATTACCAATAAATCCAGTAAGGAAGTCCGGAGAAACTTCTTTACTCAAGAGAGTGATGAGAATATGGAACACGCTACCATATGGAGTGGTTGAGGTGAATCGCATAGATGCATTTAAGGGGAAACTAGATAAGTACAGGAGGGAGAAAAGAATAGAAGGATATGTTGATAGGGTGAGCTGAAGTAAATAGAGTGGGTAAAGGCTCATGTGAGCATAAACATCACAGAGTGGTTGGGCCAATTGGACTGTTTGTGCTGTAAATAAATGACCACTTAGATGACCAATGCTCATGCAACAGTACCCCAACAAGGAATCAATGGGGGGGGAGTTTTAACTTTTGGACCCCACCGGGGTCTGATGGTGGGGGAGCTTGGGAAGCTGGGGAGAAGCACTCCTGCTCCCCTCGGCCCACAAGGAGTACTCCCCGAGACAGTTCTCACCTCGCTGCAGCTGCCAGGATTCCCGAGGCCCGGGAACTGCAGCCGGCCACAGTTAAACCTACAAAGCAGGTTAAATCTGAGGCTTCCAGACTCATTATCATATTTAAAGTGCCAACCCACCTCCTTGGAGCCAGTTGGCTACCTGCCTCCTGTCCCGTCTGTTAAAACCAGAAGTGGGCGGGTTGGAGGCAGGTTGGGTCGGGATTCAGATTTTTAATACTTTAACCTCCCACCTGACCCAAACCTGCCCATTTTTTGGGGTTAAAAATCTCCCCAATACTTTGGAAAAGGAGGAAATTGGCAGAAAAGATTGAGGAAGAAAATAGGTCACTTGCACTACAACTATAAAAGCCTTGTTCCACTGTATCTTTACAAGTTCTTAAAATAGTTTATTTGTTCTGTACGAGTACATAAATCCATTTTCTGTTGCTGACCTTTACTGAGTTTGTAAAATATTACTGTGTGGTAAATGTTAATGGCTCACCAATACTACACCACAGCCACCGCTGAAAACTAGGACTGTACCAGAAGTGCTTTGTGATGGTTCCGAAATGATATACCAGGCAATGGTTTACAAACAACTTGTCTTGTAAAAACAGTACATGACCTACATTTAGATCGTTTTGATCAACTTCATTAAACATGCAGAAAAAATATCATCCTTCCTAGCACTAAAACAGTATTTTGTGGGTTGTTTAAAAAAAATTAAATTCCTCCCCCCTCCTTCCCCAACATTTGGGTGGGGGGGGGGGGGGGCGTTGGGAGGGTAGATGTTCATCTTCATCACCTGGGCGGTAATCTGCCAGAGTAAACTGCCTACCCTTTGTAGAAATGACCCAATTGGATGACGATCAAGTGAGTTCTAAAAGGGGCGAGTGATCCTCTCCACCAGATTACCACCCAGGCAGGGAAGACTGAAATCTGTCAGATGCCACAAGACCAAGGAAAACACCACTGCTTAGTCTAAACTTGTTCTGACCCGACAGCCACATTTGTAGCACTGGACACCAATCAGGAGCAGGAACTTGGTTAACTTTTCTCCTGCCTAAACTAAGGGCACTGAGGCTAATTATCACACCGTTCTTGCTGCCCAGCTGAGATCAACTGATCAGGGACTGAACCTTGAACTTTCCTGGTTCCTGGCTCAGCATCATTGGAGGAATGGCATTTACCCAATATGCCATCAAGCAAAAAATGTTATATATAAAAAGAGTATATTTTATTGGCGTACTGCCCAGAGCTAGTTTTAACATTCACTACGCAGCCTGCTTCTGATTTGGTCGGATTTCATGCATAAAGTCATAATCAGACATGTGTGGAAATAAAAATTCTTATAAAGGAAATCAAACAATATTCTAAATCTAACATTTCTTATTCATATTCTAAAAATAATTGTCCTCGTGCTTGTTTTTAAAAGGTAATAAGACAAATTGTTTGAGGGAGAAATAAAGTATCAATATAAACATTCATTTTTTCACATTCTTATTAATAAGTAAAAGGTAATTGTACTATAAAAACAATAGTACAATTATAATAAATAGCAGATTATAAATTATGCTGGTTTACATACATTAATTAACAAATTACAGAATTGTCCTAATCTGCAACTTAAATCTGTACATCAAATAATTCTGAAAATTGAAGGAGATAGAAAGCACACCACTGAGCTAACTTTATGGAATAATGCACTGCAGTAAACTGTACAAACTGCAGCTTATTAAATAAAACCTGCCCATTGCATATTACTCAAACAAAAGGAATCTTGTTTAAATGTCAGTTGCATATGATGGTATTGCTATAAATTTATTACTTTTTCCATATTCAGGCCCAGCAATGCCCATTGATTTATAAGTCATGCTGTTAGGAGTGAGTCCTTACAAGTCAATGTCACGGAAGTAAACGCTGATGTGTGTGTGCAATTTGTCTGTCTATGTTATGTCTAGAGAGAAGCTGCTGCAACTGGATGGAGCTAGGGAGTGTTTTATTAAATCTAGGCAAATTAATAGAAAATTCATTTTATTATACATGGGCCTCGAAATTGGCCCACTTACCACCACCGCGATCTGGTCTAAAAATGCCGGCTGCCAATCTAGCGCCCTTCTGTGGCACGGGACTCTGCGGCCACCATTTTGGTGAGGGCCCTTGTGCAGCCAATAGCAGTGTTGGCCCTGGAAGTGTAAATTAAGAGAGGGTGATGACAGTCGGTATGCAACGCCGACTTAACGTCACCTCAGCGAACCTGGACTTTAGCACTGAGTTCAGCGCTGGGTTCTAAGCTCGGCATTAAACCCAGCATTCAGCAGACTGACAGAGGCGCTGTCAGCACCTCTCAAAGGGACACACACATCTTTCAGGTAAGTTTACATTTAAGCCTTCGGCAACATTCATGGAGAGAGAAACAAAGAGTTCACATCTCGAGTCGATATGCTGTCTGACCTGTTGAGTATTTCCAGCACTTAAATGCTTTTATTTTAGATTTAGAGCATCCACATGCAGAGGGAAGATGAGGAAGCAGAAGGGGAGGCAGCTGAAGAGGAGGATGCAACCCAGACAACCCTTTTCTGGCTGGGATATCCAGTGAGCACAACCACAATTCTCCTTTCAACATTTGTCCCACACCTTACCTTCCCTCTGTTACTGACCATCACAGCATCCTCTTGGCCACAATGCCAAAATAAAAGCCACCACAAAGCAAACTTTCCAATCCAACTTTATAAATCTATCCATCCAATATGACATCAAGAAATCAACTCATCACCCTTGTGCATTCTCTTAGTAACTGTCTTGTGTGTGCCTTTTTCTAACCTACTGATGTCACGCAGTGTTACCCCTTTGGCTGCATCATGGCTGGTGGAAGGCTGCTGACTTTCAGTGGGGGGACACTGCAAATGGCCTTGCTGGTCGACCTTGAGGAGCTGGTGGCTGGGAGTGTCAAATTGAGTGACAGTGTTTCTTCTTCTTCTTCACTCTCCTCTCCCTCTTCTTGGCCAAACACTGGATGGGCAGGCTGCATTTCTTGGGTGTGTGAAATGAGGAAGGCACAAGGATGGAGTTGTGGTGAGGGAAGGCGGGAAAGCAAGAGGTGCATGCGAGAAGGAGGATAACATATGAGGATACCAGCAGCTTGTATCCTTTCAGCCCTGCCCCTGGCCAAGGGCTCAGCCATGCCCCTGCCAAGAATGGTCTGCACCGTCTCCTCAGATTATTGGTAGGTGAGTGATTGGGAGCGGAGTGGGGGGGGCGGAATCGTGCATTGAGCAGTGTGTGAGGCTAATGGTGCAGTTGGTAGGAGACAACTTTTGAAAGTGCATTCACTGACCTTGACCATTGGTCTGAGGTCATGAAGCTTCTTTGGGAACTGGAGCCAGGTGGTGGGGGCGACACTGCTGGCAGTGACACCCTCTGTGATCTGGTCCCATATTGTTCTTTCTCCAGGGCCTCCTGGCCCCTGTGGGTCGAGGACCTCTCTTACAGTGTTGACCCCCTGCTCAAAGCTGTAGTGCTGCATGTGAGAATCTGGGTGCCACTTCCCTGGCTTGCTGAGCCATTTGTGTTAGTGCTGAAGCATTTTTCCCTTTTTTTTGGTGCGGAAGGAAATTCAGCTTTAAGAGCTGAAGACTCCCATTTGGGAATTCCTTTAAATGTTAATTTTTTCAGAAGGCAGTTGAGCTGTAAGGGCTGAAAACTGCATATTTTTACATTTATTTTTATAATTTCAGAAAGCATTGCACTTTTATGAAAACGACAATGCATTGCGCCCTTTTAAGATCCAACAATGCTTTGTGAAATCACAGCCTCGCTTTCTGAGGCTGTTCAAAGCTGCCATGTTCGTGGATGCCACATTGGGGACTGATGCCGGGACGAATGTCAACAGGAGGGCGTTACACGGTGAATTTAGTAATAATCATTAGACCCTAGCGCCACCATTTTCGACAGCCCGGCAGCTTTCGTGTCGCACTCTAATTTTTAGCCCATAATATTTAACTTTTTGATTCACTTGGTTGCATATGTGGTTTTAGTAGTAGGTCTAGGCTAATTGGGATTATGACTTACTCAGATCTGTAAAGCTTGTTAATCTTTTAGTCTTACTGCCATACTATTTTTTAATTTGTAAAAAAAAATTTCTCCAATTTTTCTCTTTTCTCTCTCCTTGTCTCCTGGATTTAGTGACTCATTATGGGGTACAGTTCAGATATCTCACGTAAATGACTATTCATTATGTGAAATCCTTGACAGTGATTATCAGCAAGCTCGTTTATTATGGGAGGCAACATAGCTGAGCCAATGTTGTCATCACCTAGTGTCCAAACATGTACACTTCCAGCACAGGTTACAGTAACCAATTGTAGTGTTGCTACTGCCACCTAGCTGAGATCAGGGAGCTCAGCATTGACCAAGGCTTGAACTTAATGACTTAGTATCATGCCTTACAATGCATTTTTCCACTATACTATCAGGAAAGCCATTGCCATATATTATTTATTTAACAAGACCTGCTAGTGAAATGAATCTGCAGCCAGCTAGCAATCAAACATAACAACAGAAAACGCTGGAAAAACTCAGCCGGCCAGGCAGGATCCGTGGAGAGAGAAACAGAGTTAACGTTTCAGGTTGAAGACCTTTCGTCAGAACTGGAAACAAGCAGGAAAAGAAACAGATTTTAAAGCAAGTTTAGGGGTTGGAAAATGGGGGAGGGGATGAAAGAACACAAGGGAAGGTCTGTGATAGGATAGAAGGCAGGAGAAGTTAAGAGACATTAAAAGATACTTACGGCAAAAGGAGATGGTAATGGGACAGGTTAAGAAACAAAGGATGGCTCTAGATGGAGTGTGAATTGTGCTGGCAGAATGAAAGACAGCTGCCATGTGGGAGGGGGAAAAAAAGCACAAACAAAAAGTGTGGATAAAAAATCTATATATGTGATAGGGGCCGAGGTTATGATCTGAAATTGTTGAACTCGATATTGAGTCCAGAGGGCTGTAGAGTGCCTAATCGAAAGATGAGGTGCTGTTCCTCGAGCATACGCTGAGCTTCCGTGGAACAGTGCAAGAGGCCGAGGACGGTGAGGTCCGAGTGGGAATGGAGCGGTGAATTAAAGCGACAGGCGACCGGAAGCTCGGGGTCCCCCTTACGGACTGAACGGAGGTGTTCCGCAAAGCGGTCGCCCAGTCTGCATTTGGTCTCCCCAATGTAGAGGAGACCACATCGTGAGCAGCGAATACAGTATACTAAATTGCAAGTACAAGTAAATCGCTGTTTCACCTGGAAGGGGTGTTTGGGGCCCTGGACAGTGGGAAGGGGGGAGGTAAAAGGGCATGTGTTGCATCTCCTGTGCTTGCATGGGAAGGTGCCGGGCGAAGGGGAAGGGGTGCTGGGGGTGACAGAGGAGTGGACTAGGGTGTCACGGAGTGAGCGGTCCCTATGGAATGCTGAAAGGGGAGGTGAGGGGAAGATGCATTTGATGGTGGGATCACGCTGGAAGTGGCGGAAATGGTGGAGGATGATCCGTTGAATGTGGAGGCTGGTGGGATGAAAGGTGAGGGCATGGGGAACTCTATCGTGGTTCCGGGAGGGAGGGGCAGGGGTGAGGGCAGACATGCGGGAGATAGAACGGACACTGTCGAGGGCCGTGTCAACCACTAGAGGGGAATCCCCGGTTGAGGAAAAAGGAAGACATGTCGGAAGCACTGATATGGAAGGTGGCATCGTCAGAGCAGATGCGGCAGAGACAGACAAACGGAGAATGGAATAGAGTCCTTACAGGAAGCGGGGTGGGAGGAAGCGTAGTCCAGGTAGCTGTGGGAGTCAGTGGGCTTGTAGTGAATGTTTGTCAATAACCTATCCCCAGAGATGGAGATGGAGAAGTCGAGGAAGGGAAGGGAAGAGTTGGAGATGGACCATGTGAAGGTGAGGGAAGGGTGGAAATTGGAAGCAAAGTGAATGAAATTGTCTAGTTCAGGGTGAGAGCAGGAGACGGCACCGATACAGTCATCAATGTACCGGAAAAAGAGGTGAGGGAGAGGACCCGAGTAGGTCTGCAACAAGGAGTGTTCCACATATCCCACAAAAAGGCAGGCACAGCTAGGACCTGTGCGGGTACCCATAGCAACACCTTTGATTTGGAGGAAATGAGTGGAGTCAAAGGAGAAGTTGTTCAATGCAAGAACAAGTTCAGCCAGGCAGAGGAGGGTGGTGGTGGGTGGGGACTGGTTGGGCCTCTGTTCAAGGAAGAAGCGGAGTGCCCTCAGGCCATCCCGGTGGGGGATGGAGGTGTAGAGGGATTGTACGTCCAGTGAAAAGGAGGCAATTGGGGCCAGGAAACTGGAAACTGTTAAAGTGGCGGAGGGCGTCGGAAGAGTCGCGGATGTAGGTGGGAAGAGACTGGACAAGGAGAAAAATAGAGTCGAGATAGGAAGAGATAAGTTCCATGGGGCAAGAACAGGCTGAAACAATGAGTCTATCAGGGTAGTCCTGTTTATGGATCTTGGGAAGGAGGTAGAAGCAGGCTGTATGGGGTTGGGGAACTGTGAGGTTGGCGGCCGTGGGGGGGGAGATCTCCAGAGGAGATGAAGTCAGTGACAGTCTTGGAAATGGTGGCTTGATGTTCGGTAGTGGGGTCATGGTCCAGGTGGAAGTAGGAGGAAGTGTCGGAGAGTTGGCATTCAGCTTCCGCTAGGTAGAGGTCGGTTCGCCAAACAACAGCACCACCCTTGTCAGCAGGTTTAATGACAATGTCGGGGTTGGATCTGAGAGAATGGAGTGCTGCAAGTTCAGAGGGAGGTAGGTTGGAGTGAGTGAGGGGAGCAGAGAAATGGAGACGGCCGATGTCATGGCGGCAGTTTGCAATGAAAAGATCTAGAGAGGGTAAAAGGCCAGAGGGAGGGGTCCAGGTAGAACGAGAATTCTGAAAGCTGGAGAAAGGGTCACCGTGCGGGGAGGAAGACTCCTGGCCAAAGAAGTGGGCACGGAGATGAAGGCGGCGGAAAAAGAGCTCAGCATCGTGCCGAGCTCGAAATTCATTGAGGTGGGGGCGTAAAAGGATGAAGCTCAGGCCTTTGCTGAGGATTGATAATTCAGGGTCAGAGAGGGGAAGGTCAGAGGGGATAGTGAAAACGCGGTAGGGGGTGAGATTGGGAGAAGGGGGGTTAGAGGAAAGTGAAGGGGAAGAAGGTTCCGGAGGGGCGTTGGTGTTCAAGAGTTGATGAAGCTTGCGATCCTTGATATCAGAAAGGAAGAAAAAAAGTTTTTTGTTGAAGCATCGGATGAGTCGAAGGATGAAATGGAACTGTGGACCTGGACAGCTTTGAGATAGAGTGCGCCGGTGTTGCTGAAGAAAGAGGTCGAGAGTGTTCATGTGGCGCCGCATGGCGTTGAGCGTGGATCTCAAGATGCGGCGAGAACAGTAGTTCAAGGAACAATGAATGTCTTGGAGATATTTGTAATCCTGGGTGGATCCGAAACACGAAGGTGGAAGTTTAGTTGGAATCCACGTGGAATAAGTCGGAACTGGAGACAGTTGCTGAGGAAAGAGATGTGGCTGTGAAACCGAGTCTTGGCAGATACCTGATCAAACACGAGAAGGGAAACTGAAAGCAATGAAGATGAACAAGGTTGAAGAGACAAACGGAAATCCTGTCGAAGAGAAGAGCAGAACTTCTTCAAGGTGGGCATTTCTAGAAGAGAGGTGGCAGTGAACCAAACACTAATACAACAGCAAAATACTGTGGATGCTGGAAATCTGAACTAACAACAGAAAACACTGGAAAAACTCAGCAATCAAACATTTCTGTTGATATATGGGCAATAAAAGTAAGTAAGGATCAAGGAAGCTTCATTGTGCAGAGGAAAATATTTGAAGACGTAAGGTACAATTTTGAACAATTCTCAGCACCAAAGTGGATTCATTACAATATTTTTCCGAATCCTGCTATCTATTTTGGAAAGGGAGAAACATCCTTATTATTTGCAACTCTTTGTTGTAAATTATTGTAGGAAGGGGAGCTTTAGCTGTATGTGCATTGTAGTCTCATGCTTTGTATCTTGCTCCGAGAAGGAAGCAACAGCCAAAGTGGCCAACAAGAGAGAAGCTGCAAGCTTGCGAAGGCAAGTCACTGTGAAAAATTATTACCAATGCACACACGGTATCACTGTCTTAGCCACAATGTTGATGTCATAAATCATAGATGTTTCTTTTTTAAGCACATAATGTATGTGAGTACAAGGTATTAAAGGTAAATATTATCATTCAAAATACAATATAAACCCTATTATGGTTTATTTATAAATTATTTTTCAATTCATGTTACTTATTTGAGTGCACTCTCAATATGTTGATCATTCTTGCCTTTGAAATTAAATAAATTCACTTCATTATACAGTACATTTAATAATGTAGAATGTCAGGTTAACAAAACTCAAAACAGTCTTGAATTATGAAAACTAAAGGATTGATAGGCAGTGAGTTTCTATGCTGTAGGGAGGGCAGAAATTGTCACATTGTAAAGTTTTAATTAAAACAACTAAATTAGCAACAGTAATCAAACATTTCTGCTGATATATGGGCAATAAAAGTAAGTAAGGATCAAGGAAGTGAACATAACTTGTTAACGGTGAAAGAACAATTAAAAAAACTGTATAGAAGTGCACTGTACAAAAGGTGCGAGTTCTGTAAATTATAGAAAATCATTTCTTTTGCACAGTTGAATGGAGAAGGCAGAGCCAGAATCCTAAACTTGTTCCTACATGGTGACTAATACATTTCTACGTAGTATCTCATTATTTTGCAACTGGCACTTGTTATTCAAAACTGTCTGATATATATCATAAACAAATGCTTATGATGAGCTTTTTATACTGAGGATATTGATTGTTTTAGTTACTTTGACAATAAAAATGTACTTTCATAACAAAAGTACAGCAAATATGTCTTTCAGGAACTGTTTAGTTTAACAAAAGGACTTTAATGTTTAAAGAAGAAATTTATATGACAATAGAATTCAAACATTTCATTGTTAGGTAACATAGGAAGTGATTTTTTACATTCTTCCACTCCCACAAGATCTTCATATCGGCCAAGTAGGGGTGGTGTAAACACATAAAAGGAAATTTACTTGCGGTTCACGAGCAATTGAGGTATTGGGCAATAAGTAAATGCAGCAAGAAAAAGGAGGAATTTGACATTTGGTGATATTAAGCTCCTCTGGTAATTAAACTTAAACAACCTGATATTAGCATGTCAAATGAAACTGGCCCACTTGTGATGGAAAAGTAAGGCTCGACTATCTTCTTCTGTGTGCCACAATAGTAAGAGATTTGTGAAGTTCAAAAATAAGCAAATCAACGTCGAACATGTTCATGTAATTTCTTTCCGATCGGAAAATATTAATTTTAATTAAGGTAAACATTTATAATCATTAGTACGGAAATTTTCATTTGCTAAATGGCACGGTTTATTATGAATGGCATCTGTGTAATATCAAGTAGAGATGCAGTTTAATGGTAATGTTCTTGCATTAGAAGAAACAGTTTACATCTGGACACCATTAGCTCCAAAAGTAGTTATTTTACTTCAAGAAGAAGAAACTTGTACCCCCTGAAAACAATGTTAACATGCATAATCGGGTGATTTTCAACTGGCACCTACAGCCATATTAAACTTACTTTGCCCATAATTTACTTGAATGTTTTATTGCTGAAATACCTTTTTTTTTTTACAATTTAAGTTCGATTTACTTCAGTCACCAATATTAACCAATCTTAGCAACACAGTTTAAGAAATACTAAAATGCAGTGTAAGGTTAGTTATAACTGTCTCGTCTTAAATGTGCTACCTGGCAAAGGTTAATCAAAAATATGCAAACTTTGTACAATCTCACATCACAACTGTTGTGACTATTCAGATCAGTTGGTTTGTCAAATACATTAATTAAAAATATTTTGCATTTAAGTTAATTTTGCCTTAAGTACAAACTATAAAATGATACAATTCAGGTTTTATTTCTGCACTTAATGTTAACCAATGAACATTTCATAAAGAAGTTAAATGGAGATTGTCCTCACATCAGGAGAGGTATATTGTTACATTAAGTGCACTGGAATTTCTTACCCCAACGAATTACAGTTGTGAAAGAATTGGGGAACACTTCAGACAAACAGAAGAAAGGACTGGCGGAAAAAATAACTAACTGAAAACAATAATGTAAAAAATTATTGCAATTCTAAATTTGGTGCTAATAAACAAAACAGATTATTCAGATTAACTAATTTCCAAAAAGTTTTGAACATGAGTTAACTTGGAGATTCTTCCCTTCTTGAAGATCTAGAAGAATTACATAGAAACATAGAAGATAGGAGCAGGAGTAGGCCATTCGGCCCTTCGAGCCTGCTCCGCCATTCAATTACTATTTGCAATTCATGGGGTATCTCTTCCTCGCCACAAGATGCTGGCCAATTTGCACATTAGTAACACCGTGCGTTGTTCACATGCCGTTATTTTTTCAGCAAATTTCAGCCCCATGTTTTTATTATACAAGTTGATTTCTCTTTCAGTATTGCTCCTGATCAAAAAATGCCTCCATTACCACCTCCACGATTTTCTACTGGAAGTGATGGAGGACATCAATAGGAAGGCCCATATTTGGGTGCATATATGCAAGGAGGCAAAGGGTGGATTTCAAATTTAGAGACACAGACCTAGAAATTCAGTTGCGTTCGCCAGCCGTTAGCGCCATAAGAGGAGTAGATTTCGAGCGCTAGGCACTTTGCGCCCGGGCGCAGAGCGATCTGCGCCTACGCCCAACTTCAGTTGACATTTTGCGCCGGCGCAAAGTGTTTGCGCGCGCACCTTATGACGTCATTTCGTCGCGCAACGCCGTTTGTGCGCCCCAAACCGGAACTTCAGTGGCACCCGCCCAATGTGGGCGTGGCGCTGTTAAGAACTGTGAAGTGGAACGCAGCAGAGGCCCTGTGGGCCTCGGGGAGCGCTAATTAAAGGGCACTTAGACTGAGGTATAAAGGCCAGCTATTTTGCTGCAATGACTTTAGTGCTACGGATTTCTGGACAGAGACCAAGGAACAGACCTTACTGATTTGGGACAACATAGGAGAGGTATTTTTGGCTTCTGGCCAGAGCTTGGAAATTTGACTCATTGTGATTTGACTGTTTGCAAGTATATTATGGGGGCTGCATGGGGTTCCAACCCTCAGTTCCAGCATTATGTGCGAAGGGCTCGCAGACGCTGTGTGAGAGGGGCAGCCATGCCTAGACGCAGAGGGGCCATCAGGCGTCGGCAACGTAGGCCTTACCCACTCAGGGAATACCGGCAGCAGGTGTCCTATCTCACCATGACTGCCGCGCATTGTGTTAAGAGGCTGCGCTTCAGAAGGGAGGTGGTTGCAGAGATCTGCCAGCTGCTTCACAGAGATCTGCGTCCACAGCTGATGTGCAGGACGTCTCTGTCGGTGGAAGTGAAGGTCACGGTGGCTCTGAACTTTTATGCAAGCGGCTCCTTCCAAGCCGCTGCTGGGGACATAGCGAACATCTCCCAGTTCGCCGTGCATCGCTGCATCCAGCAGGTCACCGATGCCCTTTTCGCAAGGAGGCACCAATTCATCTCCTTCCCCATGACCCTAGAGAGGCAGGAGCAGCGTGCAGTCGGATTTGCCAGGATCGCCGACTTCCCCATGGTGCAGGGCGCCATTGACTGCACGCATGTGGCTATGCGGGCACCTATCGACAATGCCGAGGATTACCGCAACCGGAAGGACTACCATTCCCTCAATGTACAGCTGGTGTGTGACCACAGGCAGCGCATCCTAGCTGTCAATGCCCGCTTTCCAGGAAGCAGCCACGATGCATTTATCCTGCGCCAGACTACTGTGGCTGACATGTTCCAGGCACAGCCTCCCCCAAGGGGATGGCTTATCGGGGACAAGGGCTACCCTTTGTGTACATGGCTCATGACCCCGCTCCGCGCGCCCAGGACCCCTGCTGAGGAGGCATACAACGAAAGCCATCAAGCCACAAGGAACATCATAGAGCAAACGATTGGCGTCCTCAAGCAACGGTTCCGCTGCCTGGATCGTTCCGGCGGATCTCTACAGTATTCGCCGGATAGAGTCTCCCAGTTCGTCGTCGTTTGCTGCATGCTGCACAACCTGGCTATCCGCAGGACTCAGGCACTGCCACCTCACGTTGGACCACCACCTCAGGAGGACGAGCAGGAGGACCATGAGGAGGAGGAGAAGGAGGAGGAGGAGTACCAGCCCAGGAGGGAGCCACAAGGTCCAAGGGCCGTCCGCCGGCGGCTTATTGAACGACACTTCTAGGCCCCCTGTCAGGGAATGGCTTGTGGCAATGAACGCACCTGAATGCAGCCGCTCCGCAAGCCCTCAGCCGGTTAACGCAACAACCACTTGAAACATGACACATGGACAAGCTGAATAAATAAAAAGCTTTATTTAACAAACTCAGGGCCCTTCCCACATGAAACACAAAAACAGACAAGGCCCCCAAAAAACAGTCAAAAACATATCTCACTCCCACAACCTGGGGAGGAATAACAAAACTTGTCCATCCAATTGGCCTTCATCCTCGGCCTTACCAAGACAAACCCCCCCATACAGAACACAAACACCCCCATATAAAAAAACATTTGGCAACACACTCTACTTGGTGTGCCGAGAGGGCGAGTCCTTGTGCAGGCTTCTCCGGCCCCTGCCCGACCTGCTGCTCCGCCTCAACCTGGGCCCTGTGGGTGTTGCAAGGCTGGGGGAAGGCTCCTGAGGGGCACAAAGCGTGACGGCAGATGCCCTTGGGGGTCGGCCTAGACGAGGTCCGGCCCTGGAGGGGCCGGCTGCTGACTGCTGCAGCTGTGGCTGGGCAGCATCAGTCTCTCCAGCAGCTCGTCGCAGCTTTGCTGGGGGAGTGGCAGTGGCGGCTGCAGCAATGGGGGCAAGCTGGCTGATGCCAGGCGCTCGCTGGTCGCCAGAGACACTGGCACTCGGCCGGGCTGGCACTGCAGCAAGCGCAGCAATCTGGTGAAGGCCAGACCGCTGTGCTGCAGCAGCGCGGCGGGTGCCCTGGCGATGCGTCCGTGACACAGCGAGTGTGGCAGAAGTGAATGCCCGTACTGCCCTGGTCTGTGCCCGCATCAGACCAGCCAGTGTCTGCTCGGCACCACTCATGAACTCTCGACTCGCGTCCTGTGCTGCCGCAAGTTGTTCGACACCCCTGGCCTGTGAGTCCCCGAAATCGGCCACACTATGAGCCAGGGACTCAATGGCCTGAGGCAACTGTCCCACAACCCCCATGAACTCGGTGTGGCGCCGCTCCGAATCCGCGGACATTTGATCAAGGAGGCGCACCTCCTGGGCGAGGACCGTCTCCGGACTGGAGGCCGGACTCTCCCTCTGGTGAGAAGGCCGCCGAGCTGGCCGACCCTTCCCGCGTGGCTGGACGCCACTGGGCCCAGCAACTGCCCTCCCCTGCAACACTTCCCCCCTCTGGGGAGAAGGCAGCCGTGCTGCCCGACCCTTCCTGCGTGGCTGCACGCCACTGGGCCCAGCAACTGCCCTCCCCTGCAACACTTCCCCCCTCTGGGGAGAAGGCAGCCGTGCTGCCCGACCCTTCCCGCGTGGCTGGACGCCACTGGGCACAGGAGCTACACCCCCCTGCAACACTTCCCCCTGGCTCTCCTCCAGGCAAGATGTGTCCCCTCCACTGCCATCCCCTGGCACGGATGAGGGTTCCCCCGATGTGCCGCCTTCCTCTTGGTCCTCGTCGTCCTCCTCTTCCGAGGGACTGACACTCGCAGCTTCAGGGACCTCCTCCTCACCAGCTGAAAGCAGGAAGGCGCAAGAGTAGCTTTAGAGTGAGGACAGGGCGTCAGCGAGGGAGGTATGAGTGGTGGCATTCTGCGCGTTGGTGGGACAGTGGCAAAGGATGTAGATCTGAAGCGCAAGGGGAACGAGAGAGGTCCAAACGGTCATGTCCTTACCATTGGGTCCCAGCACAGGGTCGGCATCTCCAATAGCAACGGGGCCAATCACCCAGGCACGCATGAGTCGAGCCACGCGCTCCTCCAGGTCACTGAGCTCCTGGAACTGGACACGGCCTCCCCTGGTGACAGTCCGGCTCTTCAGATTCTGCGCCAGCTTGGCCTGCAAGAGAAAGGACGGCCTCTAAGTACAGTGTGGTGCCCTGTTGTTGTGTGCACTGCCTCCCATGGTCGAATAGCTTGGCCAGTGTGTCAAGTGCAGAAAGTGCTACTGATGATCATGCCAGTGCCATAGCTGCTGGAGGAGGGCTGGCCATTAGGCCTTTGAGGTCCCTTTGCCCATAATGTGAGGTGCACATGCAAGGATGAGGAGGACACTGGAAAGGGTACTCACCCTGACCAACCGAGTGAGGTCGTTGAACTTCTTGCGGCATTGGTCACCAGTCCTGGGGACATCGCTGTTGGCTGTGACCCTCTGGGCGATTTCCCTCCAGGCTCTCCTGTACAGCCTCTTGGGAGCCTTCTTGCCACTGTCCGGGCACAAGATATCTCTTTTCTTCTCCAAACCCCTAAGCAGCACCCTCAAAGCATGCTCTGAGAAGCGCTGCGCTCGTTCACGGGCCTTCTGCATGGCTTCAGGTGCTATTTGGGTCCAGCAGCAGTGTTCAGGCCTAGCTGGAGGGCTCCACTATCCAGGGCATGGCAGCAGACCAAGTCGACCCTTCCCCCTTTAAGAGCTGGCCGGCGTCAGGGTGTCTGCTGTCAATCAAAACATGACCGCACCTGCGCTGCGCCCGGCCTCGGCGTTATCAGTCCGCACCGCCGGCTTAGCGCCTAAAGATAGGGGTGCAACGCCAGTTTCAGCGCTCGCCCAAACTCCTTGGCCAAAGCTACTGAATATCGGCGAAGTGGCCTCCACTTTCCGGCGGGCACTAACTTTAGCGCCCGCCCGACTTTACCGCCCCAAAAGTGGCTATACTGAATTTCTAGGCCACACTGCCTAGCACAATTGATTGCAGAGCAAGCAGCTGCACTAGGCAGAAAGACTTCTTTTTAAACAAACGGGTTGAAATTCCTCAGAAATACTGCCAGTCTCCTGCTGAAACTCCAGCAGGAGACCAGCGCAACCCATTGGAAACAGCTCAGACATGATGGCAAGAGTTTCTGACTTGTCTTGTAAGGGTGGGGCTTTTGTTTATCCTCAGGGGTCACACTCCTTACACGGGAAATGCCCATTCCACTGGCTCACTCAGGGCCCAGCATATCTCTGGAGATAGGCATGACAAGTGATTGAGACGTGCTAGTCTTCAGATGGATGACAGGAATCTCCACTGGTCGTGTCCAGGCCATGGAAGAGGCCTGAATCCCCAAAGAAATCACTACAATTACTAAAATTAAAATAAATTGGCCTCCTTACACAGGGGCTGAGGAGGACATGGCTAAAATTGGAGGGGGCCTAGATGTACAGTGGTCATTGAATCATAGAACTGTACAGCACAGAAGGAGGCCATTCAGCCCATCTTGTCCGTGCCGGCTGACAATGAGCTATCCACCCATAATGGACTGGGATCAGCTACTTGTAGGAAAATCCACATCAGAGCAATGGGAGTCTTTCAGAAAGGAAAGACAGAGAGTACAACGCCAACGTGTTCCTGTAAAGGTCAAGGGTGGGACCAACAAGCCCAGGAAACCCTGGATGTCAAGGGATATACAAGAATGGATTAGGGAAAAAAAGGGAGGCTTTTGGCAGATACAAAGGACTAAAAACAGTGGAAGCCCTGGAGGAGTATAGAAAGTGCAGGGGGGTACTTAAAAAAGAAATTAGGAGAGCGAAGAGGGGGCATGAAAAAACACTGGCGAGCAAAATAAAGTAAAATCCCAAGGTGTTTTATAAGTATATTAAGGGCAAGAGGATAACCAGGGAGAGAGTAGGGCCCATTAGGGACCAAAGTGGCAATCTGTGTGTAGAGCTGGAACATGTAGGTGAGGTTTTAAATGAATATTTTGCATCTGTGTTCACTATGGAGAAGGGTGATGTAGGCATAGAAATCAGGCAGGGGGATTGTGATATACTTGAACAAATTAATATTGAGCGGGAGGAGGTACTAGCGATTTTAGCAGGCTTAAAAGTGGATAAATCCCCAGGCCCTGATGGGATGTATCCCAGGCTGCTGTGTGAGGCAAGGGAGGAGATTGCAGGGGCTCTGACACAAATTTTCAGAACCTCTCTGGCCACAGGGGATGTGCCACAGGACTGGAGAACAGCTAACGTAGTACCATTATTCAAGAAGGGTAGTAGGGATGAACCAGGGAATTACAGGCCAGTGAGCCTAACATCAGTGGTAGGGAAATTATTGGAAAAAATTCTGAGGGACAGAATTACTCTCCACTTGGAGAGGCAGGAATTAATCAGGGATAGTCAGCATGGCTTTGTCAGGGGGAGATCATGACTGATCAATTTGATTGAATTTTTCGAGGGAGTGACTAGGTGTGTGGATGAGGGTAGTGCAGTTGATGTCGTCTACATGGACTTCAGTAAGGCATTTGACAAAGTCCCGCATGGGAGACTGGTCAAGAAGGTAAGAGCCCATGGGATCCAGGGCAATTTGGCACATTGGGTCCAAAATTGGCTTAGTGGCAGGAGACAGAGGGTGATGGTCGAAGATTGTTTTTGTGACTGGAAGCCTGTGTCCAGTGGTGTACCACAAGGATCGGTGCTGGATCCAAAATTGGCTTAGTGGCAGGAGGCAGAGGGTGATGGTTGAAGGTTGTTTTTGTGACTGGAAGCCTGTGTCCAGTGGTGTACCACAGGGATCGGTGCTGGGTCCTTTGCTGTTTGTAGTGTACATTAATGATTTAGATATGAATGTAGGAGGTATGATCAGTAAGTTTGCAGATGACACGAAAATTGGTGGAGTGGTAAATAGAGAGGAGGGAAGCCTCAGGCTACAGGACGATATAGATGGGATGGTTAGATGGGCAGAACAGTGGCAAATGGAATTTAACCCTGAAAAGTGTGAAGTGATGCATTTTGGGAGTACAAACAAGACAAGGGAATACACAATGAATGGTAGGACCCTAGGAAGGACAGAGGATCAGAGGAACCTTGGTGTGCATGTGCATAGATCCCTGAAGGCAGCAGGACAGGTAGATAAGGTGGTTAAAAAGGCATATGGGATACTTGCCTTCATTAGCCAAGGCATAGAATATAAGAGCAGGGAGGTTATGATGAAGCTGTACAAAACGCTAGTTAGGCCACAGCTGGAATACTGTGTGCAGTTCTGGTCACCAAACTATCGGAGGGATGTGATTGTATTGGAGAGGGTGCAGAGGAGATTCACCAGGATGTTACCTCGGCTGGAGCGCTTCAGCTATAAAGAGAGACTGGACAGGCTGGGGTTGTTTTCCTTAGAGCAGAGAAGACTGAGGGGGGACCTGATTGAGGTGTACAAAATTATGAGGGGCATAGATAGAGAGGAACTTTTCCCCTCAGTAGAGGGGTCAATAACCAGGGGGCATAGTTTCAAGGTAAGGGGCAGGAGGATTAGAGGGGATTTGAGGAAAAACTTTTTCACCCAGAGGGTGGTTGGAATCTGGAACTCACTGTCTGAAAGGGTGGTAGAGGCAGGAATCCTCACAACATTCAAGGAGCATTTAGATGAGCACTTGGAACGCCATAGCATACAAGGCTACGGACCAAGTGCTGGGAAATGGGATTAGAATAGGCAGGGCTTGATGGCCGGCGAAGACACAATGGGCTGAAGGGCCTCTTTCTGTGCTGTATAACTCTATGACTCTAATCCCACTTTCCAGCACTTGGTCCGTAGCCTTGTAGGCTACGGCACTTCAAGTGCATATCCAAGTACTTTTTGAATGTGATGAGGGTTCTTGCCTTTACCACCCTTTCAGGCAGTGAGTTCCAGACCCCCCACCACCCTCTGGGTGAAAGAAATTCTCCTCAACTCCCCTCTAAATCTCCTACCAATTACTTTAAATCTATGCCCCCTGGTTACTGACCCCTCTGCTAAGGGAAATAGGTCCTTCCTATCCACTCTATCTAGGCCCCTCATAATTTTATACACCTCAATTAGGTCTTCCCTCAGCCTCCTCTGTTCCAAAGAAAACAACCCCAACCAATCCAATATTTCCTCAGCTAAAATTCCCCAGCCCAGGCAACATCCTCGTAAATCTCCTCTGCACCCCCTCTAGTGCAATCACATCCTTCCTGTAATGTGGTGACCAGAGCTATATGCAGTATTCCAGCTGCAGCCTAACTAGTGTTTTACACAGTTCAAGCATAACCTTCCTGCTCTTATATTCTATGCCTCAGCTAATAAAGGCAAGTATCCCGTATGCCTTCTTAACCACCTTATCTACTTGTCCTGCTACCTTCAGGGACATTGGACATGCACGCCAAGGTCCCTCTGAACCTCTGAGTGTCCTACCATTTATTGCATATTCCCTTGCCTTGTTAGCCCTCCCCAAAAAGCATTACCTCACATTTCTCCGGATAGAATTCCATTTGCCACTGTTCTGCCCACCTGGCCAGTCCATTGATATCTTCCTGCAATCTACAGCTTTCTTCTTCATTATCAACCACACAGCCAAAATGGTGCTTGTGTCTGTCCGCCCACCTCATGCAAATTAGATGCCCTCCCACTGACGCTGCAAACTCTGGCGGGGTCAGCACTGGAGGGCTGCGACAGGCATGATCCTGGTTTTACCACCAGAGTCATGTCCAGAGAAAATTTGAAACTCATTTTTTTCTTCGGCCATGAATATGTAGATATGATAGATCTCAACATGGTTTCAATGGGGTCCTCTATAAATGTAGGTAAGGACACTGGACAGCACTTCTTGACTTTGTTCCCTTCTTGTTAATAAGCAGAACATTTGATTTTATTAAACTAAATTACATAGTACCAGACAGAAGGCTAAATGAAAGTAGATAACCAATGGAACAAACAAATCCCTCAAAGAGGGCTTTGACAACCTCAGATCTCATGCCATATAGACTAGTGGCCTTTCTGGGACCAATGTTTTGAAGGAGATATTTGACTCTTTTGTACCTGATCTTGATTCAGAGAATGAACTTCTGCAGTTTGAAAGCACATTTGGTAATCAATGTTTGATTTCAGATGACATTTCAGCAAGTACAATGTTCAACATCACTACATTAGCCATATTGACATGCCCTTCTCAACAGGAAGGTCGGTGGTGTGATATCTGACAAACATGCAGTTTGAAGCTTATCTTAGGTATGTATTTCTAGATGATTGCAGGGTTTTTAAATATTGAGATAAACTTCTGTATCCTACTGGTTGCTTTGACCTGTGCACCAAAATATTTCCATTGTTTGGCTAATAATATGCCATATATTTTGTTAGAACATGGGCCGTAAGCCAGTCCCAAGTTGATAGATTGTTCTTGAGTCAAACTGACAGGTTGACACAGCTGATTTCAATATGGTTTCAATAAACTTTAATACAATTGGCAGCAGAGACACTTGCCTGCAGGTGCTCTGCAGCACTGGCTATGATACACTTGGTCGAAGGCCAATTGAATTCTGGATCTTTTGACTTTTTGACAGGATACCAGATGGAGGTAGCAACCTCCTCCTCGAGACCATTTAAATTTTCCCTTTCATATAACTAAATCTATACTCAATATTATTTTCAAAAATACCAACAAAGGACCACTGGGAAATAAGTCAAGTGTGGTCACATGCAATTAGTCGAATGCTTCTGGATGACCAAGCAACTTGTTCAAAGCCAAGTCTTGAATTGAGAATGTAGCAAATATGTGAGGCCATTAGTGACCGAGGGGAAACACTGCAGAGTTGTTGCTTTTTTTTGTTTTCTAGCTAATCGTCATGGTGCCAAGCGAAGTCAAAGATCAGGGGAATGGTTTACCTTGGAATAGACCATCAAATTCTGTCACTGGTTCCGACATACAGGTGAAAATGGAATAAGGAGTTGCTGGCAGATAGCAAACCAGTTTCCAAAAGGTCCTTCCTCTTTATCAGGAGCACTTCAGTCCAAAGTTGCTTTGAAGGTACCTAAATCCGAGTCTTGCTTGTGAGAAGTTACAAATTCCTGCTTGAAGTACAGAAAATTCTACTACCATGTGTATGATCATCATATGCTGAAAGAGCTCATTACGAAGGATGGGCACAATCTTGTTCATTACCTGGTCCATAAAGAATGTTTTAAACAGCTAATATATCAGAACTGTCAGAAACAATTATCAGCTTCAATTTGGTCTGAAAGCTATGAATGTTTGTGTAATGTCATGTTAATTTAAAATCTCGGCACAGTTCACTTTACAAGTAATAGCATGGTATTAAAGATTTAAAAAAATTAAAAATTGAGAAAATGTTGCCAATCTGGGATGGCTGCCATAAAGTCAATAGGAATCTCTGGTGCTTTTCACAGCTGAACATGGTTATCGCTAAACTTACATAGTTTAGACATCTTGATTTTGATTAAAATTTGAAGATATCTTTATAAAAAGTGCCCTTTTCTCAAGCCACATTATAAAACATCAACATGTCAAATCATACATGAGTTGACAAATAGTTGAACGCCGCCATGCTTGGAATGCAGGTTAAAATTGGGTGGGGTGTATAGTGGGAGGCTAATCCACTGCTGCCTCTCTTGTATCTCTGCCAAAGTTGAATTTTACCCCCTTTATTCCCTTAAATGATATTACCATGTTCTTTTTGTTAAAGATGATTGCAGAACAAAATAAAATGGTAAGTAACTTAAAAAAAGTGTATATTTTTGGTAATATTGCCTAACCTGGGCAGTAGCTATACATCTGAATGATAACTCTGCATTTTTTTTTAAATAGTGGAATACACAGCTAGTACTATCTGCTATTTTGTACGGCAGAAACAAGGATATCTCCAGTGAAAAGGTGAGGGAGGAATATCTGTATATCTGTTCCAGTACAAAGGAGCTGAATTCCAGAGGAGAGGTGAGAGTGACTGCCCTTGATATCAAGGCAGCATTTGACTGAGTGTGGCATGAAGAAGCCCGAGTAAAACTGAAGTCAATGGGAATCAGGGGGAAAACTCTCCACTGGCTGGAGCCATACCTAGCACAAAGGAAGATGGTTGTGGT
Organism: Somniosus microcephalus; assembly: GCF_052327205.1. Lineage (NCBI taxonomy): Eukaryota > Metazoa > Chordata > Chondrichthyes > Squaliformes > Somniosidae > Somniosus > Somniosus microcephalus. The sequence continues at coordinate 121,383,208 of NC_140998.1, forward strand.
GATTGAAGGTCAATCATCACAGCCCCAGGACATCACTGCAGGAGTTCCTCAGGGCAGTGTCCTAGGCCCAACCATCTTCAGCTGCTTCATCAATGACCTTCCCTCCAACATTAGGTCAGAAATGGGGATGTTTACTGATGACTGCACAGTGTTCTGTGCCATTCACAACTCCTCAGATAATGAAGCAGTCCATGCCCGCATGCAACAAGACCTGGACAACGTTCAGGCTTGGGCTGATAAGTGGCAGGTAACATTCGTGCCACAGAAGTGTCAGACAATGACTATCTCCAACACGCGAGAGTCTAACCACCACGCCTCGACATTCAATGGCATTACCATCGTCGAATCCCCCACCATCAACATCCTGGGGGTCACCATTGACCAGAAACTTAACTGGACCAGCCACATAAGTACTGTGGCAACAAGAGCAGGTCAGAGGATAGGGGGGGAAAATGTGGTTGCTTTGCACCTCCCATTGGGCGCTAATGGAGCACAAAGCAACTAGCGCCCAGGCACGACAATGTTTGCGCCGATCGCGAAATTGACCAGACATTTTGCAGCGGTGCTAAGCACTACCACCACGATGTCCTGTGCCCACAGATCGCGACGTCAGTCGAGCGTGCAACGCCCCGGACCAGATATTGAGTGCCTTTCCGCCTGCCGCTAGCAATGACAGGTTGAGGGGAATGTTTTTCAGTCGGGAAGGGACTGGGGGAGCGCTATTTAAAGGCAACCGCTTCCTGCCTTTTTTTGTCGGCGACATTTTTGCACAATACATTCTGAGAGAGAGAGACTCTGGAGAGATTCAATGCTGTGTGAAGGAGTTCTGGGTACTGAGCAGCACTTTGCAGGTTCATTTTGATTTGACCTTCCTTGTATCGATTAAGAGAGTGCACTCTAAGCTCTTTCCCTAGGCATCTCCATTGTTCTTTCCAGCAGAATTGATGTACAGGTCTCTCCAGGCCAAGATTCAAGGCAGCAATGAGCAGGGTGTGGATGGAGAACAAGATTGACCCTCCCCTTTAAGAATTGGCTGGCGCCAGTATGTCTGTGTTCCATTGCTGACTGACATCACATGAACTTCGCCAGCGCCTTAAGAGGTGTGTAGCGCCTGATTTAGCGCTCCAATCACCTCCAGGGGTGATAGAAGCCAAGTTTGCAGTCGGAGGCGATAATTAGCGCCAGGCGCTAAACTTTGCGCCCAGCCAATAATTGCGCCCCAAACGGGGCGATACCGAATTTCTCCCCCTAGGTATTCTGTGACGAGTGTCTCACCTCCTGACACCCCAAAACCTTTATACCATCTACAAGGCACAAGTCAGGAGTGTGATGGAATACTCTCCACTTGCCTGGATGAGTGCAGCTCCAACAACACTCAAGAAGCTCGACACCATCCAGACCAAAGCAGCCCGCTTGATTGGCACCCCATCTGCCACCTTAAACATTCACTCCCTCCACCACCGGCGTACCGTGCTGCATTGTGTACCATCTACAAGATGCACTGTAGCAACTCGCCAAGGCTTCTTCGGCAGCACCTCCCAAACCCACAACCACTTCCACCTAGAAGAAGGACAAGGGCAGCAGGTGCATGGGAATACCACCACCTCCAAGTCACACATCATCATGACTTGGAAGTATATCGCTGATCCTTCATCATCGCTGGGTCAAAATCCTGGAACTCCCTACCAAACAGCACTGTGGGAGTACCTTCACCACGCGGAATGCAGCAGTTCAAGGAGGCGGCTCACCACCACCTTCTCAAGGGCAATTAGGATGGGCAATAAATGCTGGCTTTGCCAGTGACGCCCACATCCCATAAAAAGCGAATAAAAAAAATTGCCACTCGCAGGAGAGCGGATTCATCTCAAGGTCACTTTTATCTGAAGGTTATTGCTAAATAAAGTGGATAGGAAAAAATGGCCAGTATCATTGTTATCTATTGCAAGGTAGTTTTTATTAAAAAACACTTAATAATTAATATAAATTACAGAGTAACTTATCCTGAGGTACTCCCCTCCTTTGCCTCACTGCTAAGGTTACCCAGTTCTCATCTGAGCCACTAGATGGAGGACTATACAGAAGGAGAAACTGATATTCAATGACAGACTAGCATAATTTAACACATAAGAACATAAGAAGTAGGAGCAGGAGTAGGCCATACGGCCCCTCGGGCCTGCTCCACCATTCAATAGGATCATGGCTGATCCAAACCTAGACTCACGTCCACTTCCCTGCCCGCTTCCCATAACCCTTAATTCCCTTATCTGCTAGGAAACTGTCTATTTCCTTTTAAAATTTATTTAATGTCGCAGCTTCCACAGCTCTCTGAGGTAGCAAATTCCATAGATTTACTACCCTCTGAGTGAAGAAGTTTCTCCTCATCTCAGTTTTGAAACGGCAGCCCCTTATTCTAAGATTATGCCCCCTAGTTCTAGTCTCACACATCAGTGGAAACATCCTCCCCGCATCCACCTGATCAAGCCCCCTCACAGTCTTATATGTTTCGATAAGATCGCCTCTCATTCTTCTGAATTCCAATGAGTAGAGGCCCAACCTACTCAACCTTTCCTCATAAGTCAACCCCGTCATCTCCGGAATCAACCGAGTGAACCTTCTCTGAACTGCCTCGAGAGCAAGTATATCTTTTCTTAAGTATGGAAACCAAAACTGTATGCAATATTCCAGGTGTGGCCTCACCAGTACCCTGTATAACTGAAGCAAGACTTCCCTGTTTTTATACTCCATCCCCCTTGCAATAAAAGCCAAGATTCCATTGGCCTTCCTGATCATCTGCTGTACCTGCATACTAACCTTCTGTGTTTCATGCACCAGGACCCCCAGATCCCTTTGTACTGTAGCACTTTGCAGTTTCTTTCCATTTAGATAATAACTTGCTCTTTGATTTTTTCTGCCAAAGTGCATAACTTCACACTTTCCAACATTATATTCCATCTGCCAAATTTCTGCCCACTCACTTAGCCTGTCTATGTCCTTTTGCAGGTTTTTTATGTCCTCCTCACTCACTGCTTTCCTCCCATCTTTGTATCGTCGGCAAACTTGGATACGTTGCACTCGGTCCCCTCCTCCAAATCGTTAATATAGATTGTAAAGAGTTGGGGTCCCAGCACTGACCCCTGCGGAACACCACTAGTTACTGATTGCCAACCCGAGACTGAACCATTTATCCCAACTCTCTGTTTTCTGTTAGATAGCTAATCTTCCACCCATGCCAGTATATTACCCCCAATCCCGTGATTTTTTTATCTTGTGCAATAATCTTGTGTGGCACCTTGTCAAATGCCTTTTGGAAGTCCAAATACACCACATCCACTGGTTCCCCTTTATCCACCCTGTTTGTTACATCCTCAAAGAATTCGAGCAAATTTGTCAAACATGACTTCCCCTTCATAAAACCATGCTGACTCTGTCCGATTAAATTATGCTTATCCAATTGTCCTGTTACTGCTTCCTTAATAATGGACTCCACCATTTTACCAACCACAGATGTTAGGCTAACTGGTCTATAGTTTCCAGCCTTTTGTCTACCTCCCTTTTTAAATAAGGGCGTTACATTAGCAGTTTTCCAATCTGCTGGGACCTTTCCTGAATCCAGGGAGTTTTGGAAAATTACCACCAATGCATCCGCAATCCCTACCACTACTTCTCTCAAGACCCTAGGATGTAAGCCATCAGGTCCAGGGGATTTATCCACCTTAAGTCTTATTATCTTACCGACTACCATCTCCTTAGTGATTTTAATCGTGTTTAGCTCCTCCCCCCCATAGCCCCCTGTTTGTCCAGTGTTGGGATATTTTTAGTGTCCTCTACTGTAAAGACTGATACAAAATATTTGTTCAGCGCATTTACCATCTCCATGTTCCATACTACTAATTTCCCCGTCTCGTCCTCTAAGGGACCAACATTCATTTTAGCCACCCTTTTTCTTTTTATATAACTGTAGAAACTCTTGCTATCTGTTTTTATATTTTTTGCTAGTTTACTTTCATAATCTATCTTCCCTTTCTTATTAATCTTTTAGTTATTCTTTGCTGGCTTTTAAATGCTTCCCAATCTTCTATCCTCCCACTAGATTTGGCTACTTTATATGCCCTTGTTTTCAGTCGGATACTATCCTTTATTACTTTACTTAGCCACGGATGGCTGTCTTTTCTTTTATGCCCCTTTTTCCTCAGTGGAATATATTTTTCTTGAAAGTTGTGAAATATCTCCTTGAATGTACACCACTGCTCCTGTACCGTCTTGCACCTTAATCTATTTTCCCAGTCCACTTTAGTCAACTCTTCTCTCAAACCTTCATAGTCTCCTTTATTTAAGCTTATTAGTACGCTGGTTTGAGATCCAACTCTCTCACCCTCCAACTGAATTTGGAATTCAACCATGTTATGGTCACTCATACCAAGGGGATCCTTTACTAGGACATTTTTTATTAATCCTGTCTCATTACACAGGACCAGATCTAAGATTGCCTGCCCCCTGGTTGGTTCAGTAACATACTGCTCAAGGAACCCATCCCTAATGCATTCTATGAACTCTTCCTCAAGGCTGCCCTGCCCAATTTGATTTGTCCAGTCAATATGAAAGTTAAAATCGCCCATGATTATAGCTGTTCCCTTATTACAAGCCCCAACTATTTCCTGATTTATACTCCGACCAATGGAGTTGCCACTGTTCGGAGGCTTATGGACTACGCCCACTAGTGACTTTTTCCCCTTATTATTCCTTATCTCCACCCAAACTGTTTCACTATCCTGATCCTTTGACCCAATATCATTTCTCACTATTGCAGTGATTCCATCCTTTATTAACATAGCCACCCCACCTCCCTTTCCTTCCTGTGTCCTTCCTAATTGTCAAATACCCCTGGATGTTTAGTTCCCAGTCATGGTCACCTTGCAGCCATGTTTCTGTAATGGCCACCAGATCATACCCATGTGTAGTTATTTGTACCGTCAACTCGTCTATTTTGTTACAAATGCTGCGTGCATTCAGATAAAGAACTTTTAAATATGTTTTGTGACAATTTATTCCTGCTTTTATCCCCTTTACTACTTTACCTTTATATATTCTGTCCCTTCCTGACATGCTCTGGTTTTTAATTTCCCCACTGCTACTTTTATTGCAAGGGGGATGGAGTATAAAAACAGGGAAGTCTTGCTGCAGTTATACAGGGTATTGGTGAGGCCACACCTGGAATACTGCGTGCAGTTTTGGTTTCCATATTTAAGAAAAGATATACTTGCTCTCGAGGCGGTTCAGAGAAGGTTCACTCGGTTGATTCCGGAGATGAGGGGGTTGACGTATGAGGAAAGGTTGAGTAGGTTGGGCCTCTACTCATTGGAGTTCAGAAGAATGAGAGGCGATCTTATCGAAACATATAAGATTGTGAGGGGGCTTGATCGGGTGGATGCGGTGAGGATGTTTCCACTGATGGGTGAGACTAGAACTAGGGGGCATAATCTTAGAATAAGGGGCTGCCCTTTCAAAACTGAGATGAGGAGAAACTTCTTCACTCAGAGGGTAGTAAATCTATGGAATTTGCTACCCCAGAGAGCTGTGGAAGCTGCAACATTAAATAAATTTAAAATGGAGATAGACAGTTTCCTAGCAGATAAGGGAATTAGGGGTTACAGGGAGAGGGCAGGGAAGTGGACCTGAGTCTAGGTTCGGATCAGCCATGATCCTATTGAATGGCGGAGCAGGCCCGAGGGGCCGTATGGCCTACTCCTGCTCCTACTTCTTATGTTCTTATGTTCAGCTGCTACTAATTTGCTTGGTCTTGACACCTCCCACATGGACAGGAAATGATAAGAGATCTGAGATTTACTACAGAGCACTTAACTGATGCTCCTGTAGTGGAGACCAACAGAACATTTCCTTGCAATGACACCAAAATCCAAAATGGCAGAAATTTTAGGCGATGGGGTAAAAAATCATACAAATTGCTTCCATATGTTTGTGTGCCACTTTTTCATAACACTTAGATATTTTATATTACAAGTACTCTTCTACATTTTGGTTCTTTAACTCTGAGAATTATGTTAGAGTTTCAGCTGCAGATGTATTGATTTTACTCAAACTACTGTGAATGTAAAAATGATGTGTGGTTTCTTATCTTAACCTTAGTTTTAAGATACAGCAATACCCAGCCATTGTTGAATTTTCCCAACATGGAAGCCACCCGATCAGGATCCAGGATGCAAAAGGATGCCTATCTCTGGGATTTCATATGGATTCATTTAGTGATGCACCCAAGGCTGAAATCCGACAAGCAGTTTCCTCTCGGAAGAATGGACTCAAAAGAAGGTACCTTTACATGGATGAAAGAAAGTAATACAACTATATCAAGGTAGTGATCAGCAGCAAGGTAAGAGATCTTTTTAAAACCACTTTTTGATAAAATGGGGCTGAATAGCCACAGCCCTTCTAGAACAGTGCTGCCATAACTTCAGCAGGAGTGCAGCAGTAGGGCTGAAAATTAGGTCAGAATCTGGATATGCCAGGACCCCGGAGTTTCCATTTGGACTTGTGGGGGTGGAGCCTTTGCCCGCCCCAGCCAAGGCCATTGACACAAGGGGTCAATGTGGCAATTTAATGTTCTTTCCGGCTGGAGGGGAGGGGGCGTGGGGGCGGTGTTGGATCTTGGCAAACTTTGGTGGGGTCACTGCCAGGGATCCAGGGTCGTCGCATCCTGGCACTTGTGCTGGGATGCCAATTTCAGGCCCCAGTGTAAATCGGAGTATAAATTGTGATGAAATATTTTCAAGTGGTTTCACATCACAAGTAATTCTGCTTTGGCAAACATCCATACAACATAAATTAAACCTCTTTCTCCTTCTTTATCATAGGAAAGTTACAATACAAGGTTCATTTTGACTTAAATATTATATTTATTTTTGATAACTTGCACGAGTCTACATTTTTATTTAAAAAATTGTTCAAAAGAAATTTCAAATGTAGCTGTCATCTGCTGTTCTTCAATTATATTTGTGAGTAATTCAAATGGAAAATACCATACACATGTACCTCAGGGAAGTAAGCTCCCATATGACATTGTAGGATATTTCCTTAGAATTCAAAGTCAAAGCAGTGAAAGTACTGAATGGTGCCAAAGGAGAAGAGATTTAGGTGGGTTTCTCCATTTCAAGAGGTATTTGGAAAAGGTGTACATCTGCACTTGATATGTTGGAAGTTACAATTACAACTGTTGTGGAATGTTTTTCACTTGCCTGATAAAGAACAGAAAGGAAGATTGCGATGACCTTTCTGTGCCCCAAAAAATCAAGATAAGCACACCAATGCTGGTGAGTGGAGTACTTGCCAACTTTCTCACTCAGGCCCATATTTTAACCCAGCCCCCACACCCCGCTGATTTTGAATTCTAAGGAGAGATCCTACAATGTCATATGAAACACAAAGTCTGATGACGTCAGACGTAGACACTATTTTGACTCTGGATTGATTAAGGCCCACACAGTCCTGGACCCGCCAACGAAAGGTGGCAGTTAGCAGGATCATGGTCATAAGAGGTCCAGGTAAGTCTTTCTTTTGATTTTGAGAAGGCAGGAGTGCTCCTCCTGGTCCCACAAGGAGAACTTTGACCTCCCTCCCACTCCCCCTCTGCATTGGATGGTTCCCGGTCAACACCACCCCGCACCCCGCACCCCCCACCAATTACCTTGCTGGGGACTGTTTCCTTGGATCCCCAGCAGCAGCCCCCAGCCATGCGATTTCCTGCTTTGGGTGGGAGTACATTAAAACGAGAGCCCAGGCAGCCTCACATTCTGAGGACCTGGACGGACCGCCACACCTTTTGCTTCCACTGTCAGCATCAAGCATGCCCAATCAGGTATAGCAAAAAGAGCTGCATAGTAAAGCTCAGTTACTCTTCCTCAACCCTATCCTTAGAACATGTTTTTTTCCATTTCTCACACTAACAGCCCATATGGACACTCTGACTGAGTGTGTCAATCCTGTGCCAAACTGGAACCAGTTTTCTGTTGTGGGCCTGCACCCACTAAGACCTCAGTTGGAACTGCTGAAACTAATTTCACATAGGAACCTTGCTAACATTTGACCTCTCGTCTGGGATGGATTAGAATCTAGACACCAGTGATGAAAGAGCATTGAGCTGACCCATTGTCTGTATTATGAAGTTCTCCTGAAGAGCACCATGTTAACTAATGTAACATACATGAACTGTTTCATATCTATGATTTGTGAATAATAAACAATTATTTAAAAAATGGGGAAAGAATTATTAACAATCTGAAAGACAGAACTTTAACAGAGGCCTGGAATTTCCTCCGTAACATCGCCAGTCTCCGCCCTTGCCTCAGCTCATCCGCTGCTGAATCCCTCATCCATGCCTTTGTTACCTCTAGACTTGACTATTCCAACGCACTCCTGGCTGGCCTCCCACATTCCACCCTACGTAAACTTGAGGTCATCCAAAACTCGGCTGCCCGTGTCCTAACTCGCACCAAGTCCCGTTCACCCATCTCCCCTGTGCTCGCTGACCTACACAGGCTCCCGGTTAAGCAGCGCCTTGATTTCAAAATTCTCATCCTTGTTTTCAAATCCCTCCATGGCCTCACCTCTCCCTATCTCTGTAATCTCCTTCAGCCCCTCCCCCCCGCCCCGACCCCCGAGATTTCTGCGCTCTTCTAATTCTGCCCCCTTGAGCATCCCTAATTATAATCGCTCAACCTTTGGTGACCATGCCTTCAGCTGCATAGGCCCTAAGCTCTGGAATTCCCTGCCTAAACCTCTCCTTCTTGCTACCTCTCTTTCCTCCTTTAAGATGCTCCTTAAAACCTACCTCTTTGACCAAGCTTTTGGCCACCTGCCCTAATTTATCCTTATGTGGCTCGATGTCAAATTTTTTTGTCTTAAAATACTCCTGTGAAGCGCCTTAGGACGTTTTACTACGTTAAAGGTGCTACAGAAATGCAAGTTGTTATTGTTGAAAACCAGCTGACCCAATAATATAGAAGCAAAAAGGAAAGGGCGGGGAGACATTGGGCAGGATTTTCATTGGGCCATGGAGGCAGGATTGGAGGCGTGTGGGGGTTTAAAATCCCGAAATCGGGGCTCCCGCACCCATCCCACCTCCATGCCAGTTTCAAAGGAGGCGGGTACCCGACCCGCACTGGCGGGAAGGGGATTAGTGCCAATTAATTGCCTGTTAACAGGCAGTTTTTAGCCTAATCCCTATTTTTAATGTTGAAGTGTGGGATTCCCGATGGCTCCAAACCATGCCAAGTTAGAGGAGGTGGACCATCGGGATGAAGGGCTTGGAGGGGTCGAGATGTCCAGTGTTCAGGTGAGTGATGGGTGCATGAGTGCAGAGGCAAGTGTGTTTGGTGTGTGTAAAGTGTTTAAAGAAGTTCTACTAACCTTTACTTACCTTTACAGCCTTCCTTCCTTCAGGTCTCGGGAATCCCTCACCTCACCGGCACAGAAAGCAGAATGGCTGTGAGCTGTCAAAAATTGCAGCATTCAGCTTTCTGTTCCGGACAGATCTCTAAATCAGCCTGAGAGGAAGGAATTAACTAAGAGTACAGATTGTCAGTGTTTGACAGCTTCAAAGAGCTGTGAAACGCTGATATTTCATCTGTCAAAAGGTCTTGACAGATGAAATGTCAATCTGTGACGTCACCTGTTGCCGGGTGGCCCTTAATTGGCCTGCTGAGCCCGCTGGGCAGGCTCAACAAGGTCAATCAAGTCAAAATCGCGCGGATTGGCTACAACTCGATGGAGGCGGGACTACAACCCCAAAAGTTGTAGTCCCGCCTCCTACCTGACTCCTCAATGAAAATCCTGCCCATTCTGTCCAAACCCTGCCCCAAGATAGACTTGTCAAAAAAAAATTCTGCCAGATCCAACTATGGTTGCCCAGCCTGCCTCATGTAAATGTTGGCAGGAGGGCATGGCATTATGCTCTCCAGTATTTTCCTTTATTATCACCCCTTTTACAACCCCAGGAAACACCACCACCTTAAGGTGGTGATGTTAGGAGCAATGTGGTGTCCCAGGAAAACACAGTGGAGGTCATTGCTGAAGTTTTTTTGGGAACCTGCCGATCATTCAAGTCTTGTAATGGACTGTGAATAAATGAGCCTATTGATATCTTTGACATTAAAGTCACTTGCAAGATTCTATCATGTAATTAAATATTTCTGCAAATTTTTGGAAAGTTATGGATTTCCCTCTAAGAATTCCTTTATTCCTCCGATTTGCGGGAGAGAGGATGAAAGCCAGGAAAGCCTAGTATCATAGATATCATCAAAATCCACCTGTTGATAACCATGCTGGATGGTCGACAAACCAAGGTCTCATACATAGATTACTCACATAGACAGTGCACAAAGACCGTGCTTCCCATAAGATGCAGTACAGGAATTCTGTTGGCTGTTCGCCATGAGTAAGCGGCCTCTTTCTATTGGGGCACTGCTCTCCGCTTTCCTGCTCCGGCCTAATGCCACAGGCCTTCTCACCCAACCGCCAACCAGCCCCTCAATCTGGCTAGCTGCTGGCTGGGAAATGGAGTCCAAAAATTTAATTCAAGTCGGCAGGAGCTCCAGGAAGCCCATACTTCCGGGATGCCTGTGGCATCAGGCCAGAGCAGGAAAGCAGAGGGCAGGGATGAGAAAACTAGTGATATCATAATCGCCAATGATTTTATGGGGACGGAGGTATAATAATTACCTTCCAACTGTTTTTCAGCTAAGGTAATGGCAGACCTGCGCAAAAGTCTTGGGAAAATCTGAAATGGCATAATTAATGGCATAAGTCACTTACTCAATGATTTCCTCTTTTGGCGCAGATTGCTCAGAAAGTTTGGGCCACTAACAAAATGGGAGTAGTGGCAAATGATGAATATCAATATGCACCAATTAAAAAGGTTCAAGAACCTCTATCAGTAGATGGAGCAATGGCGGGTGCAATTTAATACAATGAAATAAAAACAGAAAATGCTGGAAATTAATACAATGAAATGTAGGGTTACGAGATTTGGCAGGGGTAAGGATGATGTGGAATATGTGCTAAATTTTATGAATGTATTTGAGGTATCAAAACAGGAGAGAACTCTTAGGATTTTAGTGGATATGCTACTAAAAAAGGCTGGTAAAAAAAGCAAACAGAATGTTGGGAGGCATAGCAAGGGATATAAATCCAGAAAGGACATTTTAAAACTGTAATTGGCCCTGGTGAGAACACATCTGCAGTGTTGCGTGCAATTTTGGACTCATTAATTCAAAATGGGTATTCAGTTATTGGAGGGAGTACAGAAAAGAGTTGATCCCAGTACTTAAAGGAATGATGTATGAGGAAAAATTGACTATCCTGGGTCTTTACTCTTGAAACGAGAAGATGTGAGGGGTTATGATAGAAGCGTTTAAAATTATAAAAGGTTTGGACAAAATGGATCCAAGTAAGCTTTTCTGCCATGTACAGAATTTAAGTATAAGAGGTCACATTTACAAATTAAGGACAACCAAAGAAAATAAGGAACGCAGGAGGAACATTTTTCTTACTAAATGGGTGCTAAGTACATGGAACAAGAAACCTGAACAGGTTTCAAGAAGGAACTAGAAAAGTTCTGGTCAACAAATGGGATTCAAGGTTATTATAAATGCATCAAGGGAATACAGTGGACAGGTGAGTTAGATGGAATGAAAGTCTTCTCCTGCCTGAAACTGTTACTATGGCCACAATTTCACCAGTGGAGGTGGAAGAGGTGCGTGGCGGGTCCGAGTCCCGCTCCCGGCTCCAGCCCGCTCTCTCCAAGTGATTTTACATAGATTGGGCTTGTTAAGCCCGCCCTGCGAGGTTCCCGGACAATTAAAAGGAAGCAGGTCTGATATCATTTGATGACACGTCATCAGCCGGTTTCTTTAAAGGGACCATGTCCACAATAATTTTGATAGCTGTGCTGTCAGTGTTCTGCAGCACTGAGGTGCTGCAAACACTGACCAGCACTGCACAAAGGTGGCCGGCTGCACCCAGGCTCTCGCATGACTCCCTCCATATGCTTATGGAGGGAGTCACAGCACATGGGCGGAAGAGACCTCCCCAGGACGCCAACGCAGCCTGGTTGCACATCGCATAGGAGGGCACAAGCAGGGATGTTATCAGGAGGACCAGGCTGCAGTGGCGCAAGCCTTTCAATGATCTGAGCAGATCACGAAACGATACTGCCAAGCCACACTCAACCTGATGATCCTGCTGTGCCTCTCATCACATCCCCATCACTCTGCCTTCCATACCCTACTCCTGCACATCCTTACTCACACCTACTTACCTTGCACCTCCATCCATCCCTCTCTATCTACATTATCACTTCCCCATCTCACTAGCCACCCCTCACCCTCACCCTACTGCAAGCATACCAACTAACAACACACAAGGGTAGGCACTTGGGTGGTTTAGCCAATGCTCATGTGAAGTTTCTGTTAATGTGTTGTGAAACACTAAAATCTATATTTTCAACACTTTACCTTATTGGACAGATCTGTGCTCACCTTTAGAAGTGTCTTAGTGAGTTCTAGTGAATGTTGAGACATAACTTCCCTTCGCCACCCTCCCCCCAATTGTGATGAGTGTGAAAGGAATGGCTTGGACATTATAGGGATGCTTTATGGTGCTGGTGTGGGGTGGTGTCAGCCTGGTGCGGGGTGGTGTCAGCCTGGTGCTTCATGTGGCAGCCAGTATGTACATCAAGTGATGTAAATCTGGCTATGGTGATGCCATCGCTGGCCTCCCGGACAGCAATGTTGTTGGGTGCCGATGCCCTGTGCAGCATCCGGTGATTGCGGAGAAGGTTGGTATTGTTGTTGGTGATGTTGGTGTGCCTGGTGATGGTGGTGTTGGGGCTGATCATGGAGGGATTCAGAGGGCCAAGGTGAGATTTTTTCAAGAGCACCAATGCTGCTGGAATAGTTGGCAGCTGAAGTTGAGACGACAGAAGCGATCTGTCAATGGTGAGAGAGTTTGCTCCAAGGAAGTGACAGTGGATAGAGAGTTTACTCCAAACACTTCCAAACTGCATACAGCTCAAAGGTGTCTTCCAAGTCCTGAAGGCTCAAGCTTCTGACATTGGAAAGTGAACAGCTGTGAAATGGTAGCTTTCATAACACATTTACAGCTGTCACCTAGTCACAGCAATGGGGAGACATAGATAACCCGACCTACTTACCTAACGTTATCCCCAAGCAATGAGAACCTCGTTAAAAAAGTGGTAAAATAGAAATAGGCTGGCAAAATTGTAGTTAACAAGCATTTAACTATCTTAAATGCCTCCCCCGCCACTTGGTGTCGGGCCTATTCTGAAATTGCAGACCCGACACTTGGGAAACTTACATGGAGGCGGGTTCCCAAACGGCTGTCAATCATTCCGATTTTGAGAGTGACCCGCCTTCAAACCCACACTGAGCGCTGGCAAAATTCAGCCCTATGTTACATTTCCAGAAATTCTAAATCCATCGATGATCCTTTGCATCTAATCATCATTCAAGTTAGAAATACACTATATCCTCTCAGAGAAAGAACCATTATAACCTTTATCATCAAAGACAGAACCAGATACCTCCAAAAAATGCACAAGCACATGCAAAACTTTTTTACATTTACTAATTTTGCTCTTCATTAAGTCCTATTTCTTCTCACCCCTTGTGTCGAAAACACTTCTTACATGCAAACCTAACCTTTTACTCCTATAAAGTGCTCCATAAGTATGAAAAAGTTGTGACAACTCCCATGGAGCCTTCAAAGATACTCATCTCAGTGATGCTGATATCTTTGAAGGACCCACTTCTAGTTACATCTCTACTGTGCTTGCAATAGTGCCAAGCCTAAAGTTCCCTCTTGCACTGCCATTAAACAATGAAAAACTTATAACATGAGAAAAAGGGAAAACTGATGCCACTTCTTGCAACCCACAAGTGTTGGGCAATGTTTCCTCCAGTCTCCTTAACTGGTTGCGCAGCCCATTCAAATTTTTGCACATGCGCGGTTTCTTCCATTTAAAAGCCGGTGAGCAGCCTGCGTAGGACCGCCAGACCGCTGTGCGGCCGCGCAGCTTAGCGGGAACATTGGTGTTGGGCATATGCTCATTTGGGCTAATGGACATCTGGAAAACAGACCAAATAGTCCTGAAAGCACTGATCTATGATGCTGTTAAGTGTGTCTCTCACATAATCAATGGAAGCAGTCACAACTGCAACTCCAGAAGCCATGACAGCCCTTGGAACCAACTCTTGACATTTTGTTGCTGCTGTTACCTGGACTGCCATACCTCTTGTATCATGTAGCAATGCAGGTAGAGGACTCCTCCAACTTATACACGATGCACACCATGTGTGGAAACAGAGATTGATAATCCCTGATCAAGTATCTCTTGAAAAGTGAACGTCTTTTCCCTCTCCCTCTTTCTTCACTTCCTCCCCTTTCCCCTCCTCCTTTTCCTCACTCTCTCCCATCCCAATCTCCACTCCCCCACCGTGCTTTCCCCATCCTCAACCCTTCCCCATCCCTTCCCTTCAACTCCCTCTCCTCTCATTCTCCCATTCCTGATGCCCCAACCAAATCCTGCTGCTCGAAGTGATTCCAGCTGCTGCATGCTGTAGGCATAAACACCTGTTCTCATAAGAATTTCCGCTCACAGTGTGCCAGACTAGAGTAATAATGCTGAGGGTGTCCGGTCAGTGCTGCTTTTCATCAATGTGCAAGCTGCACCCCCCACACCCCACAAAAAAAAGGCCTAAAAATTAGTTGATGCCATGCCAGTTTTACAAGTGTAAAACTGCCGTCTAAACGTCCAAAATGGTGGGCGGCATACGCACACATTCCGCAGCAGAAGTGCACCATCCATCATGTTGGTGAAGGCAGGAAAAGCGGCGCCCTGGGCCCACACCTGAAACAGGTATTAGGTCATTTTCATATGCAATTAAGTGGCCTACCACCCCCATTGCAGGTTCCCTTCACAAAATCGGTCAGCCTTCAACGCTGGCAGTGCCAGACAAGCTACGATCAGGAAAACCGGGTTTACACACGGCCAAAACAGCAATCCTTAAAGGCATGTATTTGTAAAAATACTTATCTGAATGTGGAGCAGAGAGGAGCTGGAATGCTCCTCCCAGCTTCACAGCAGTGCCGAGGACCATTGTGAGCCCCATCCCAATTGCTCCACCCCTCCCAAGACCAGCCTGAATCACCACTGCCGGCAATGCAGGGGCCTGAAATTCAAATCAGATTTGCTGGCGAGCTGCCTGGGCATGCCCATCAGGCTTCCGCAGCTCGCCGATCTCATGTAAATCAATCCCAATATCAGGTGTGTCTCGGGCCTACCAGTTCCCATGCCAGGATTGGTCTCTACACCCAACAGGCTAGCGCAAACCAATTTCTAGGCTTGACTGTCAATGAGAAATGCTACCAACTGTCATATTCTGCCATGTTACCAGGCTACATTTCTTTTAAAATGTCCTACAAAACAGTTTGAATAAATGTGGTGCCCGGACTGGTATTTTCTGATTTTTTTTTAGGTGGAACAGCTTTGGAAAACAATACCACTGAACAATGCAAGGAAGAGTTAACAGGTATAGGTGTTGATGCCAACATACTTTTACTGAATAATATTTGAATGCTATTTTTCAGTGTTTTATGAGGTAGGAATAGATTATTCATCTTTGAAGTATCTTTTTAGTCTACTTTCACTTCCTCTGGTACTCAGATTACATCACCTCCCTCAAGTCAATGTTCCATCTTGACCACTCGTGATTCAATGTTTTAGTGTCTCATATAGAAGAAGCTTTGAAATTTAAAACTTGGATTCTTTACAGCCCCAAGTAAAACCTCACTTTGCTTTACTAAATAGACTTTTTACTAGTAAAGCATTTGGCACAATCAAAACATCCTATAGTCAGATAGCACACATCTCCTTTGATCTGCATGAGTTATAGAAATGCCAGATAATAAGTGGCAGACAAACTTGGTGCCAGCTACAGAACAGTTCTTAGTGAGATGCTTCCAAATAAGTATGTTGATTAAAACCAAGCAGTCTTTCATTTCATTATCTTAAGAAACATCAACATTTTGGAATCTGATCAAGCATAAACTACTTTTAGATGGGATTTCATTGATACTGGGAAAGCACGGTATACAAATGTAACAATGTGTTTCTGATGACTATCATTGAACTGACAGGCAAGTTTGCTTCAGAATGGTGCTTTTGCTTTGTAGTGCCATCAAAGAACAAGACCCACAACTAAATAAAATAATACAGCTATTATATAGTGAATATACATAATGTTACAGGCCTATTTAAGAAGGTTAAGAAAAAAACAGGAAAATTAGCCCCACCACACACAAATATTGTTTAAAAAGTTCAATTTTATATTGTTGCATAAAGAAGCTAAATGCTTTGCACTATTAAAAAATCAGTTATACATACTATAGGTCAACTATGTCAAGTGGTCTTAACAGGATCTGATCTGAAAGGATTTTTAAATGCTGCAGCCACCTATAATAAAATTGCTCTTCAGATGTAAATGACTTAATCAATCAGAGGTGATCTCTACAATGTTTCATTCCCTGCCATTTGTATCCAAGATCACTACAAAGTAACAAAGCAACTTCAACAATCAAAGTCAGCACTGCTGGAGGGAGTGAACGGCCTAGAAATTGGGTGGTGCAGCATCCTTTTTTAGGCAAAAAGCTGCCGCTGAAGGGTCCAATATGGGGTGCACCTTGCATGTGCTTATTCTGTGCCGGGTATGCGCTGCATAATATACTGGTTAGTGTGCCCTGTAGTTGTCCAGGAGATGTGCCTGAAACCGTAGTAAGGCCCAATCGCCTATGTAAATCAGGGGCTTAATGCATTTTTCAGCCCTGACCAAAACATATAACAGTATGTGCTGTGCATGCTGCAGTCAGTTATCTCAGGCGAACGGCAGCCAAACCAGCAGTCTTTACAGGGACCACTGGAGGCTGCCACCAAAAAGGCAAGTAAAAAATGTTTTACTCACCTGTATGTAGAGCCAGAAGGAGCAGGAGTGCTCCTCTTGACTCCACATTAAACTGCAGTCTGCAGCTAGCTACTGCTTGCCTCCTCTCCTGATCTCCTCCCCAACCCCTGCCCCTGGATTCACGATAGGTCCAGTTCTGGCGTTCCCGCCGGCTTATCTTCATCTTCTTTGCAGCTGATGCACTGCCTCTTGGAGCACTACTGGTATTCCCAGCATGCAAAATTTTGATGTTCCTCTTGCTCATCGGTTTCGGCGCAGTAGTTCGTGGTTCCTACTGGGCTCAGGCGCAAACTAATTTCTAGGCCAAAATCCCCTTATTGCACTTTATCAGACTTCTTTCATCTTAGTCGCTCAAGAAAAGTCTCTAATGCACCGATCTTAATTTTCCATTATCCACACATACGTAAACTCTCCATGGCTGATAATTTAAGGGACTATTTTCTGGCTATTGGACTTGCTCCCACCTACATGTAATGTGAAAGCCCAGTTCCTGCAGTGCAGGATCTCCCAGCTAACAATGATTTAAATGTAGCACAGTACAAGTTCCTGTCCATTTGGGGAAGGATCGTACTCTGGTTGGCCATCTAGAGTGGGTGAAAAGGAAAGCTTCGAGTGCGATGGAGCTCTTAAAGATACTGGTGCTTTCTTGGATTTTTAAAACTTTTTTTCCAGGGCTTTTATTTGCGCTTTACTTTTTTTTTTGCATTTTATCACAACATTTTGTTTTTCGCTGTTTTTTGTTAATGTTGTTATTTTTTTTTCAGAACATGTGCTTATGTTGAAATAAAAAGAGCTGAATGTCTATAAAATCGCCAGAAAGCCAAATGTAATAATAACATTTACAAGACTTTAGTGGAACTGGAAAAATATTTTTTAAAAAGGGAGACATAGCAACATGTGCAACAGGTACACATAGTTAAAAAGTGAAAGAGCTATAAGGATGCGGGAGAGATTGGTATGAGTTAGCCGTAAAAAGGAACAGGTCGATAGCAACACTTTGTGGCATGCAAACTTGGATCATATCTCAGATAAATGGTACTTGTGGCCAGCCTTACTTTGGCGGCGTTTTAAGGTTGTGATAAATCTTCTACATCTGTTTCCACATCCATCAGGCAATGGCTATCTTTAACAAGTGAGAGTCTAACCACAGCCCCTTGACATTCAACGGCATTACCATCGCCAAATCACCCACCATCAACATCCTGGGGGTCACCATTGACCAGAAACTTAACTGGACCAGCCACATAAATACTGTGGCAACAAGAGCAGGTCAGAGGCTGGGTATGCTGCGGCGAGTATCTCGCCTCCTGACTCCCCAAAGCCTTTCCACCATTTACAAGGCACAAGTCAGGAGTATGATGGAATACTCTCCACTTGCCTGGATGAGTGCAGCTCCAACAACACTCAGGAAGCTCAACACCATCCAGGACAAAGCAGCCCGCTTGATCGGCACTCCATCCACCACCTTAAACATTCACTCCCTCCACCACCGGCGTACCGTGGCTGCAGTGTGTACCATCTACAAGATGTACTGCAGCAACTTTCCAAGGCTTCTTCGAGAGCACCTCCCAAACTCGCGACCTCTACCACCTAGAAGGACAAGGGCAGCAGGCACATGGGAACACCACCACCTCCAAGTTCCCCTCCAAGTCACACAACATCCTGACTTGGAAATATATCGCTGTTACTTCACAATTGCTGGGTCAAAATCCTAGAACTCCTTCCCCAACAGCACTGTGGGAGTACCTTCATTACATGGACTGCAGTGGTTCAAGAAGGTGGCTCACCACCGCCTTCTCAAGGGCAATTGGGGATGGGCAATAAATGTTGGCCTTGCCAGCAACGCCCAAATCCTAGGAACGAATAAATAAAAAAAAACAGGAATGATCTTGGCCACCACCTCATGGAGTCATAGACTATCAAGCAGGCAACTCTCCTCACATTCACCTCACATGGCAGTACCTTCACTACACAGCCATTAAACAGAGCGGTTCAGGGCTGTGTCCACAAACATCACTTGCCCACAGACTCGGTTTCTTGCCTTCGTGTTTGTTTTGCCACCCACTTCTCTTGCTCCATACAAGCTTTGGAAAGGGTGAAAACACATTTGTAAGCCCTATAGTCTTTGGAAAGGCAACAAACCCACACAGCCCAAAGAGGTACTGGAAAATCAGAGCGACACCCTTATGCTCTGAGGGAGGGGACCGAGGCACTCATCAGTCTCGAGATTAATCAGCACCAAAATTCTTGTAGCCGCCAGAGGGAACATCTGTGCAGCCACCTTAAGGTAATAGACGCCTTTAGAATTGATTAGCTTGCATCTCTTCAATTTTGGAGCCTTCACAAAGCCCAGTATGGAACCCTTGTCTGCTCTTAGCAGGCATGGAATCCACTGGCTCTATCAGAATCATAGAATGATACAGTACAGGAGGCAGCTATTTGGCCCATTATGCCTGTCCCGGCTCTTTGAAAGAGCTATTCAATTAGTCCAACTCCCCTGCTCTTACCCCATAGCCCTGCAAGGCAGTGCATTCCGGATCATAACTAGCTTTGTAAAAAAAATTCTCTCATGTCGCCTCTGGTTCTTTTGCCAATTACCTTAAATCTGTGCCATCTGGTTACCAACACTTCTGCCACTGGAAACAGTTTCTCCGTATTTACTCTTTCAAAACCCTTTATGATTTTGAACATGTCTATCAAATCTCCCCTTAACCTTCTCTGCACTAAGGAGAACAACCCAAGTTTTTCTAGTCTCTCCACGTAACTGAAGTCTTTCATCCCTGGTACCATTCCAGTAAATCTTCTCTGTACCCTCGCCAAGGCCTTGACATCCTTCCTAAAGTGTGGTGCTCAGAATTGGACACAATACTCCAGCTGGGGCCTAACCAGTGTTTTAGAAAGGTTTAAAAGAAAGCAAGACTTGCATTTATATAGCGCCTTGCATGACCATTGGACGTCCCATAGCGCTTTATAGGAAGGGCATCCAAAGCTAGAGCTCCCTGGTATGAATAAATATATAGAGATTCAAATGAAACAGAAAAAGGAGGTTATAACAAATGTCTGGTTCATAATACAGCAGAGAACCAAGCTGAATACAAAAAGTACAGGGGAGAATTGGAAAAGGAAATAAGAGGGGCAAAGAGAGTGTATGAGAATAAATTATTGGGTAACAAAGGAGAACCCAAAAGTCTTTTTATAAAAATAAGTAATAAAAGGAAGGGTGGGGCCGATTGGGGACCAAAAAGGAGATCTTCTTGTGGAGGCAGAGGGCATGGTCGAGATACTTTGCATCTGTCTTCACTAAAGAAGGGGATGCTGCCAATATCACAGTAAAGGAAGAGGTAGTAGAAAATTTGGATAGGATAAAAATAAAGAGGTACTAAAATGGTTGGCAGCACTCAAAGCAGAAAAGTCACTCGGTCTGCATGGGATGCATCCGAGGTTGCTAAGGGAAGTAAGGGTGGAACTTGAGGAGGCCCTGGCCACAATCTTCCAATCCTCCTTAGATATGGGAATGGTGCCAGAGGACTGGGAATGTGGCACCACTGTTCAAAAAAGTGGAGGGATAAACACGACATCTACAGGCCAGTCAGCCTAATGTCGGTGGTGGGGAAACTTTCAGAGACATTAATCAGGGACAAAATAAACTGGCACTTGGAAAAATAGGGGTTAATAATTGAAAGCCAGCACAGATTTGTTAGAGGCAAATTGCGTTTGACTACTGTAACTTGATTTGAGTTCTTTGAAGTATAATACTGGGTAAAACTTGCAGCATAACCCAGAATGCCCCCAGACAAACCCTGAGCTGGCTACAAATTTGGAGAGTGGAAGGTTCACCCCACCAAATGGGATTTCTGATGGAGGGTAAATGAAGCAGAAACCGAACAGATCTGGGCTTCACCTCAAATTCCTGCCATCCTAGGAGACATAGCCACTTCATGTTCTACCCCAACTCAGGAATTTTGGGCCCTTTGACTCCACGTGTGGGCACTTACCTTGAAGTACCCACCTCCATTTAATTCTTTAAAGGCTGATGACGTGCCAGATTTCCTGCCCCTGCATTAAGTAGGCTCCTTGTGCAGGCCCAATGCAGACAAGAGCTCACTATGAGAAACTAATAAGCCTGACCCCAGAAGATTGCATAAGGTTAACCGTTTAAAAAACCATGTAGGTGGAAAACTCGCAGCACTCCAATCCTGTATCTCAACACCATGACCGGAAAAAACTTACTGGTGCCAAATTATAAGCAGCTTTGTCCTGCGAACTCAAATCCATTACAAACCAGGTTGAAACTGTCCAAATTCATTTCATGTAGGACTCTTGCTGCTGGCAAAAAAGGAGACTTCTAACTCAATTTCCTTAGTTCAAATCAGATTGTTTTCCATCTATTACAATTAAGTATGGTGTTGTATCCTTAGATAAAAAGCATGAATCTGCTATGTAAAATCTCTCATAACATGATAGAATCCATTTCTCAGATTCAGAATTTCAAAACTTTTAAGTCACATTCATAAAACAACATAGGAACTCACCATGTAGTATTCTCAAACATTTAAAAGTCTTAATGAATAATCTGTAACCAAGTAATTTTAAATATTTTTCTTCAGTCGAATAAAATCAGCTGCAGTCTGCAGTATTAAAGCAAACAGAAATTTAAAATGGCAAAAAATGAAAGCTGTCTGAATTGTTCCATATCTAAATCTATCTATAATACAAATGTAAGAAGTCACAACACCAGGTTATAGTCCAACAGTTTTATTTGAAATCACAAGCTTTCGGAGCGCTGCTCCTTCATCAGGTGAAGTGGAGAGATGCCTATAGACACAGATTATATAGTCAGAGAATAATGCCAGATGATTACAGGTAATCTTTCTAACTGCCATTTATCACAGCTCGGCAGAGAGATAATCACAGCAATCAAAGGTGTGAATGGTGTCCAAACAGGTCAGTTAGGAAAACATTACATCAAAGAACAATGAGGTGGGGTCACAAGGGGTAAAATGTTGCAGATGCTGGGGTCTGTATGACAAACAAAAAACAGACAAAAAACATTTTCTTTGCTGGAAATCACAGCAGGTCCGGCCGCATCTGTGTAGAGAGAACAAGCCAGCGACGACTCGAGTCTGGATGACCCTACGTCAGGTGGGGTTACATGTAGCGTGACATGAACCCAAGATCCCGGTTGAGGCCGTCCTCATGAGTGCGGAACTTGGCTATCAGTTTCTGCTCTACGATTTTGTGTTGTCGTGTGTCTCGAAGGCCGCCTTGGAGAATGCTTACCCGAAGATCGGAGGCTGAATTGTCCTTGACTGCTGAAGTGTTCCCTGACTGGGAGGGAACAGTACTGCCTGGTGATTGTTGTGCGGTGTCCGTTCATCCGTTGTCACAGTGTCTGCATGGTATCGCCGATATCAAATAAAACTGTTGGGCTATAACCTGGTGTTGTGTGACTTCTTACATTTGTCCACCCCAGTCCAACAACGGCATCTCCACACCATATATATAATACAAGCAGATTTCTTGTGGCATTGCTCACCGTGAGTCATAAACATAAGAAATAGGAGGAGTGGGCCATTCGGCCCTTCTAGCCTGCTCCACCATTCAATAAGATCATGGCTGATCTTCTACCTCAACTCCACTTTCCTGCACAATCCCCATATCCCTTGATTCCCTTAATTATCAAAAATCTATTGATCTCTGTCTTGAATATACTGATAGTCCTCATCTCAGTCCTAAATGGTTGACCCCTTATTCTGAGACTGTGACCCCTGGTTCTAGACTCCCCAGCCAGGGGAAACATCCTCCCTGCATCTACCCTGTCAAGCCCTGTAAGAATTTTGTATGTTTCAATGAGATCACCTCTCATTCTTCTAAACTCTGGAGAATATAGGCCTAGTCTACTCAATCTCTCCTCATAGGACAATACCCCCATCCCGGGAACCAGTCTGGTGAACCTTCATTGCACTCCCTCTATGGCAAGTATATGCTTCCTTAGGTAAGGAGACCAAAACTGTACACAATACTCCAGGTGTGGTCTCACCAGGGCCCTAAATAATTGCAGTAAGACATCATTACTCATATACTCAAATCCTCTTGTAATAAAGGCCAACATACCATTTGCTTTCCTAATTGCTTGCTGTACCTGCAAACTTGGCATCTATCAGCCCTGGAGGTGATTGGAGCGCTAAATCAGGTGCTACACACCTCTCTTAAGGCGTTAACGTCGAGGAGTGAGGCGCTACCTCAGAGCGCTAGCGAAGCTCAGGTGATGTCAGTTAGCAATGGAACACAGACACACTGGCACCGGCCAGTTCTTAAAGGGGAGGGTCGATCTTGCTCTCCATCCACACCCTGCTCATTGCAGCCTTGAATCTCACCCTGGAGAGATCTGTACATCAATTCTGCTGGAAAGAACAATGGAGAGGCCCAGGGAAAGAGCTGAGAGTGCAGTCCCCATAGTCTCTTCTAAATCGATGCAAGGAAGCTCAAATCAAAATGAACCTCCAAAGTGCTGCTCAGTACCCAAAACTCCTTCACAGTGTTGAATTTCTCCAGAAGTCTCTCTCTCTCTCTCTCAGAATGCGTGGTGCAAAAATGTTGCCGACAAAAAAAGACAGGAAGCGACCACCTTTAAATAGCACTCCCCCAGTCTCTTCCCAACTGCAAAATGTTCCCCTCTACCTGTCATTGCTAGGCGGAAAGGAAGGGTGCGCCACTCAATATCCAGTCCGGGGTGTTGCATACTCGACTGATGTCACGATCTGCAGGCGCAGGAGATCGTGGCGGTAATGTTTAGCGCCACTGCAAAATGTCTGGTCAATTTCACAAACAGTGCAAACATCGCCGTGCCAAGGCATTAGTTGCTTTGTGCCCCATTAAGTGTCCGCTTAGGGCGCTAACAGGAGGCGCAAAGCAACCAAATTTTTCCCCCTTTACTCTTATACTCAAATCCTCTTGTAATAAAAGCCAACATACCATTTACTTTCCTAATTGCTCGCTGTACCTGCATGTTAACTTCCAGTGATTCATGTACAAGGACACCCATGTCCCTCTGAACACCGACATTTCCCAATATCTCACCATTTATAAAATATTCTGCTTTTCTATTTTTCCTACCAAAGTTGACACCTTCACATTTCTCCAGATTATATTCCATTTTCCATGTTCTTGCCCACTCACTGTGGTAAACCACTGTTTGTATTCCACTGTGTACATGTCTGTACATGCCTCGGCTGACTCCTCCCACGAGTCCAGGTATAAAGGTGACTGCTCCACAGTCCCTCTGTATTCTGGACTGGTCGACCACTCGAGGCACACCTTCATTCTCTTGTTAATAAAAGCCTGTTAGTTACTCGCTTAACCTCAGTCTTTTGAGTGATTGATAGCGCATCATTTTATTAACAAGATTTTTTATAATGGAGAAGATCCTCACACCAGCATGCCTAGACTTAGACCATCGGGAGGCGGACGCATCCACCAAGTTTGCTCACTGGCTTAGGTGCTTTGAAAAATTCCTGATCGCCTCCGCTGCAACGGTCAAATCGGATGAGGACAAACTGGATGTCCTGACCTCCAAAGTGAACCACCGAGCGTACTCAGTCATCCAGGACGCGACCTCGTACACGGCTGCTATCAAGCTCCTCAAGGACCAGTACACACGCCCAGTGAACGAGGTGTACGCCAGGCACCTCCTGGGGAGTCGTAAACAACAACCTGGGGAATCGACTGAGGAATACCTTCAGGCACTGTCTGTGCTTGGCCGGGCCTGTGGTAGTAAGGATGTAAAGGCCGCCGTGTACACAGAGGAACTTATCCGGGACGCTTTTGTAGCGGGCCACAGGTCCAATTACACCTGACAGCGACTGTTGGAGCAGAGTGACCTCGACCTCAACAAGGCCTCTGAACTCGCACTATCATTGGACGCAGCCTACCGGGGCATGGATGCCTACTCCTCTGCACCATGGACGCCGCGGGGAATGACAGCCTGGGACACGGTAGGACCGTCTCATAGCGCCGTGCCACCCCAGCCACATCCCAACTACCGCAGCAGTGTCCCAAGGCCAGAAATGCTACTTCTGTGGCCAGGCCAAACACCCCAAAGCGCGCTGCCCGGCAAAAAATGCGATCTGCTCGGGCTGCGGGAAGAAGGGACACTACGCCAGCATCTGCAGGGCCAAAGCCACCCCGAACCCCAGCAGCGCCGCGTGTGGGCCGTGCGGGCCGCCATCTTGGGCCTCCCCAGCCATGTGCGAACCACCGGAACAGCAGCCATTTTGGACGCCTCCAGCCACATGGGGATCATGGACGCCGCCATCTTGGACGCCAGCCGGGACGCAGCAGGCCCCCAACACCGCCTCATCTGATACCCGCAACGACACACCGACCCCTACACTGGCCTCCGTTACGCTGGACCAAGCGAGACTGCACCAACTGGCCCGGTCCACAATGGACATTAAGGTAAATGGTCACGAAACAATCTGCCTTTTTGACTCTGGGAGCACGGAGAGCTTCATCCACCCCGACACGGTGCGGCGTTGCTCTCTCCCAGTCCTGCCTGCGCACCAGCGGATTTCTATGGCCTCCGAGTCCCAGTCGGCGGACATTGGCGGCTACTGCGTGGTGACACTCTTAGTAAACGGGACTGTGTACGATAATTTTAAACTTCTGGTCCTGCCCCACCTCTGCGCTGCCGTTCTACTGGGGTTAGATTTTCAGTGCCACCTTAAAAGTGTTACGATGGCGTACGGTGGACCCCTCCCCCCACTCACAGTCCGCAGCCAGCAGCTTCCAAATTGCCCGCCGCGCACCAGGTGCAACCTCTCCACACTCAGAGTCACCCCCCCCCACCCCACTGTTTGCTAACCTCACCCCCGACTGTAAGCCCATCGCCACAAAGAGCAGGCGATACAGTGCCGGGGACAGGGTTTTCATTAAAACCGAAGTGGAGCGGCTCCTGAAGGAGGGGATTATTGAGGGCAGCACCAGCCCCTGGCGAGCCCAGGTTGTGGTCGTTAAGACTGGCGAGAAGCAGCGCCTGGTCATCGACTACAGCCAGACAATAAATCGCTACACCCTGCTGGACGCTTACCCACTCCCCCGCATAGCTGATATGGTCAACCAGATCGCGCAGTACCGCGTCTTCTCGACCACTGACCTGAAATCAGCATACCACCAGCTCCCTATCCGCCCTGAGGACCGCCAGTATACTGCCTTTGAGGCAAACGGCCGCCTCTATCACTTCCTTAGGGTTCCCTTTGGCGTCACGAACGGGGTCTCCGTCTTCCAAAGGGAGATGGACCGGATGGTCGATCAAAATGCGTTGCAGGCCACTTTCCCATATTTGGACAATGTGACCATCTGCGGCCATGACTTGCAGGACCATGACGCAAACCTCGAAAAATTCCTCTGCACCGCCCAACTCCTGAACCTGACGTATAACAAGGAGAAGTGCATATTCCGCACAACCCGCCTCGCCATCCTTGGCTGTGTTATGGAACACGGAGTCATCGGTCCCGACCCCGACCGGATGCGTCCCCTTATGGAACTCCCACTGCCCCACTGCCTCAAGGCCCTGAAGAGGTGCCTAGGGTTTTTCTCCTATTACGCCCAGTGGGTCCCCTACTATGCGGACAAGGCCCGTCCGCTGATCAAGTCCACCTCTTTTCCCTTGACGGCAGAGGCCCGCTTAGCCTTCCACCGTATCAAGGAAGACATTGCCAAAGCCACCATGCACGCAGTGGACGAATCCATCCCCTTCCAGGTGGAAAGCGACGTGTCCGACTTTGCCCTGGCCACTACCCTTAATCAGGCGGGGAGACCCGTGGCCTTCTTTTCACGAACCCTCCAGGGCCCGGAGACCAGACACTCCGCTGTTGAAAAGGAGGCCCAGGCTATTGTGGAGGCTGTGCGTCATTGGAGGCACTACCTGGCCGGAAAACGATTTACCCTGCTCACTGACCAGCGTTCAGTTGCTTTTATGTTTAACAACAAGCAGAGGGGCAAAATCAAAAACGACAAGATCTTGAGGTGGAGAATCGAACTTTCCACCTACAATTATGAGATCTTGTACCGGCCCGGGAAGCTGAATGAACCCCCGGATGCTCTATCGCGTGGCACCTGCGCCAGCGCGCAGATCGATAGACTGCGGGCCCTCCACAATGACCTCTGCCACCCGGGGGTCACCAGGTTCTTCCACTTCATCAAGGCCCGCAACCTGCCTTACTCCATTGAGGTGGTCAGGATCATGACCAGGAACTGCCAAGTCTGCGCTGAGTGCAAACCGCACTTTTATAGACCAGACAGGGCTCACCTGATAAAAGCCACTCGCCCCTTCGAGCGCCTGAGCGTTGATTTAAAGGGCCTCTCCCCTCCTCCGACCGTAATGTGTACTTCCTCAACATTATTGATGAGTACTCCCGTTTCCCGTTCGCCATCCCCTGCCCGGACATGACCAGTGCCACGGTCATTAAATGTCTGAACGACCTCTTCACCCTGTTCGGTTTCCCCAGCTATATCCATAGCGACCGGGGCTCATCGTTTATGAGCGACGAACTCCGCCAGTACCTGCTCGCTAGGGGTACTGCCACAAGCAGGACCACCAGTTACAACCCCCGGGGGAACGGACAGGTGGAAAGAGAGAATGCGACAGTTTGGAAGGCCGCCCTGCAAGCCTTAAAGTCGAGGGGCCTTCCGACCTCCCGCTGGCAGGACGTGCTCCCCGATGCGCTCCACTCTATTCGGTCACTGCTCTGCACTGCCACTAATGCCACCCCTCATGAGTAAATGTTTGTCTTCCCAAGGAAGTCCACATCGGGGACATCGCTACCACCATGGCTGACGTCCCCAGGGCCGGTCCTACTGAGAAGACACATGAGGACCCATAAAATGGACCCCCTGGTCGAGAGGGTCGACCTCCTCCACGCCAACCCCCAGTACGCTTACATTGCGTACCCGGACGGGCGGGAGGACACAGTCTCCATACGAGACCTCGCACCCTCGGGGGCCTCAGTAACCCACTACCCACTACCACCACCCCCCACGATCCAATATCCAACCCCAGCAGACGGCACGCCTGGGCCCCGCGACCCGCTCGACACCCACGAGGACTACACACCAGTGCCCCAGCCTACGTGGGACTCGACGCCGGAAGCTTCACTACCCCTGCCGTCGCCACGTCGATCACAGCGGCAGACAAGACCTCCGGAGAGACTCCAATACACAAACTTTTAATACACTTCACCCCGCCGGACTCATTTTTAAACAAGGGGTGAATGTGGTAAACCACTGTTTGTATTCCACTGTGTACATGTCTGTACATGCCTCGGCTAACTCCTCCCACGAGTCCAGGTATAAAGGTGACTGCTCCACAGTCCCTCTGTATTCTGGACTGGTCGACCACTCGAGGCACACCTTCATTCTCTTGTTAATAAAAGCCTGTTAGTTACTCGCTTAACCTCAGTCTTTTGAGTGATTGATAGCGCATCACTCACTTAGCCTGTCTATATCCCCTTGAAGCCTGCTTGCATCCTCCTCACAACTTACATTCCCACCTAGCTTTGTATCATCAGCAAACTTGGATATATTGGGCCAGAAATTAGGATCGGGTGCTTGCCGCGCGTGCAAGCCCCCGATCTGCACTCACCCTGCGCGCTGACATCTGAAGCCCGGGCCTGCTTGCATTTCCTGTCACTGGCCCAGTTCAGATGTCGGCGCGATGTGCTTACCTGATCCAGCGGCGTACTTAGTGCGATGTGCCGGCTGGGATCAGGTGAGCACTCTGCAGCCAATCAGGGGAGGGGAAACTGATTCATGAGTTTGATAGTAAAGACTGTCAAACTCATGAAAAGTACGGGCGCTCAAAAGACTACTTTAACTTTAATTACAATTTTAAAAAACATCCCAATAATTAAATAAACTATAAATAACTTTAAAAAACTATTTAAAACAATTAATAAAATTAAGAATTTTTTTTTCACGAATTCGGGTCTAAAAATAAACTTATCTTACTGTAAAGTCCTTAAAAACAATGAAGCTGTGGAAAAAATGTAATAATTTTAAATATTAGACCACTTACCTTCAAGAATCCACTGCTTACGCCTCCTTTTTTCATTTCCAAAAAGTTCAGTCCCTTGCACACGCGCAAACCTGTCTAAACGAAGGAAGTTCAACGCGTGCGCGCAGAGTGCTGCGCGCACGCGTTGGACCTCTTAACCCCTTAGTTCGATGGAGAGGAAATGCCTGTTTCCCGCGCATGCGCTGTGCATGCTGGAATCCGGCACTTCCAACGGGCCCACGCGTGAGTACACCGTCCGTACTCACGCGTTGGGACCGGAATTACTGCACCATTACATTTGGTCCCCTCCTCCAAATCACTGATGTAGATTGTGAACAGCTGAGGCCCAACGCCTCCTTGCGGTACCCCACTAGTTACAGCCTGCAACCCGAAAATGACCCGTTTATTCCTACTCTCAATTTCTGTCCGTTAACCAATCTTCAATCCATGCTAGTACATTAACGCCAATCCCATGAGCCCTAATTTTGTTTAATAACCTCGTGTGGCACCTTATCGAATGTCTTCTGAAAATCCAAATACACCACATCCACTGGTTCCCCATTATCTATTCTGCTAGTTAAAACCCAACATTTTCCCTATTAATGATGTAAGGCTAACTGGTCTGTGGTTCCCTATTTTCACTCCCCCTCCTTTCTTAAATAGTGGGGTTACATTTGCTACCTTCCAATCTGCAGGAACCGTTCTAGAATCTATGGAATTTTGGAAAATGACAACCAACGCATCCACTATCTCTATAGCCAACTCTTTCAAAACCCTAGGATGTAGGCCATCAGGTCCAGGGGACTAGTCAACCTTTAGTCCCATTAGTACTACTTTTTTATTAATACTAATATCTTTCAGTTCCTCATTCTCACTAGACTTTTGGTTGTCCACTATTTCCAGGAAGATTTTTGCACCTTCTTCCGTGAAGACACACACAAAGGGCTTGAATTTCCCAGGGCCATGGAGGCGGGAATGGAGGCGTGTGGGGTGTTAAAATTGTAGAATCGGGGGGCACGAACCCTTCCCGCCCCCAACCCGCCTCCATGCCCTTTTCCCAGGAGGCAGGTACCCGACCTGTGCTGGGAGCCGCCTCCCCGAGGCGGGAAGGGAATTAGAGCCAATTAACTGCCTGTTAACAGGTAGTTATGTTGGATACTGATGGGGGGGGATGGCTTACCAGGGGAAGGCAGCAGCAGCCAGCTTCCTGGCACCAGGGGTGGCTCTGCTGCACAGGACGGGAGGAAAAAGAGGGGTAGAGCTATAGTAATAGGGGACTCTATTGTAAGGGGAACAGATAGGCGTTTCTGCGACCGCAAACGAGACTCCAGGATGGTGTGTTGCGTCCCTGGTGCAAGGGTCAAGGATGTCTCAGAGCAGCTGCAGAACATCTTGGAAGGGGAGGGTGAACAGCCAGTTGTCGTGGTGCATATAGGTAAAAAACGAGATGAGGTCCTAAAAGCTAAATATAGGGAGTTAGGAGGTAAATTAAAAAATAGGACCTCAAAGGTAGCAATCTCAGGATTGCTACCAGTGCCACGTGCTAGTCAGAGTAGAAATAGAAGAATATTTCAGTTGAATACGTAGCTAGAGGAATGGTGCCGGGGGAGGGAATCAAATTCCTGGGACATTGGAACCAGTTCTGGGGGAGGTAGGACCAGTTCAAACCGGACGGTTTGCACCTGGGCAGGGCCAGGACCGATATCCTAGGGGGAGTGTTTGCTAGTGCTGTGGGGGAGGGTTTAAACTAAAATGGCAGGGGGTTGGGAACCTGAGCAGGGGTACAGAGGAAAGGGAAACAAGGATAAAAGCAAAAGATAGGAAGGAGAAAAACAAAAGTGGCAGTCAGAGAAATCAACGGTTTAAATCAAACATGGCCACAGTAAATAATAATTCTAATAGGTCTAAGAGCGTTAAAAAAACAAGCCTGAAGGCTTTGGGTCTTAATGCGAGGAGCATTCGTAAAAAGGTGGCTGAATTAGCTGCGCAAATAGAGGTAAACGAATATGATTTGATTGGGATTACAGAAACATGGCTCCAGGGTGGCGAAGGCTGGGAACTCAACATCCAGGGGTATTCACTATTCAGGAAAGATAGGCAAAAAGGAAAGGGAGGTGGGGTAGCATTACTGCTTAAAGAAGGGATTAACACAATTGTAAGAAAGGATATTAGCTCTGATGATGTGGAATCTGTATGGGTAGAGCTCAGAAATACCAAGGGGCAGAAAACATTAGTGGGAGTGGTATATAGACCTCCAAACACTAAGGCGGAGGTTGGGGATGGCATTAAAAGGGAAATTAGAGAAGCGTGCAAAAAGGGCACAGTAGTCATCATGGGTGATTTTAATCTACATATAGATTGGGCTAACCAAATTAGTAACAATACTGTGGAGGAGGAATTCCTGGAGTGTTTACGGGATGGTTTCCTGGACCAATATATCGAGGAACCAACCAGAGATCAGGCCATCTTAGACTGGGTATTATGTAACGAGAAAGGATTAATTAGCAATCTTGTTGTACGAGGCCCCTTGGGTCACAGCGATCATAATATGATCGAATTCTTCATTAAGATGGAGAATGAAGTAGTTGACTCAGAGACTAGGGTCCTGAATTTAAATAAAGGAAACTACGATGGTCTGAGGCGCGAATTGGGTAGGATTGATTGGGGAATGTCACTCAAAGGGTTAACGGTGGATAGGAATGGCAAACATTCAAAGATCGCATGGATGAACTACAGAATTTGTTCATCCCAGTTTGGCATAAAAATGAAACAAAAAAGGTGACTCAACCGTGGCTAACGAGGGAAATTAGGGATAGCATAAGATCCAAGGAGAGGACATATAAATTGGCCAAAAAAAGCAGTAATCCAGAGGATTGGGAGCAGTTTAGGATTCAACAAAGGAGGACAAAGGGATTAATTAAGAAAGGGAAAATAGATGAGAGTAAGCTTGTTGGGAACATAAAAACTGACTGTAAAAGCTTTTATAGAAATGTGAAGAGAAAAAGATTGGTGAAGTCAAGTGTATGTCCCTTGCAGTCAGAATCAGGGGAATTTATAATGGGGAACAAAGAAATGGAAGACCAATTAAATACATACTTTGGTTCTGTCTGCACAAAGGAGGACAGAAATAACCTTCCAGAATGTCGGGGAACATAGGGTCTGATGAAAGGGAGGTACTGAAAGAAATCAGTACTTGTGGGGAAATGGTGTTCGGGAAATTGATGGGATTGAAGACCGATAAATCCCCAGGGCCTGATAATCTACATCCTAGGGTACTTAAGGAAGTGGCCCTAGAAATAGTAGATGCATTGCTGATCATCTTCCAACATTCGATGGAATCTGGAACAGTACCCATGGATTGGAGGGTAACTAATGTTACCCCACTATTCAAAAAAGGTGGTAGAGAGAAAATGGGGAATTACAGACTGGTAAGCCTGACATCGGTAGTGGGGAAAATGCTAGAGTCCATTATAAAAGATGTAATAGCAGAGCACTTGGAAAACAGTGATAGGATCAGACAAAGTCAACATGGATTTACAAAAGGTAAATCATGCTTGGCTAATCTACTGGAATTTTTTGAGGATGTAACTGATAAAATAGTTAAGGGAGAACCAGTGGATGTGGTGTATTTGGACTTTCAGAAGGCTTTCAATAAGGTCCCACATAAGAGATTAGCATGTAAAGTTAAGGCACATGGGATTGGGGGCAAGGTATTGACTTGGATAGAGAACTGGTTGGCAGATAGAAATCAAAGAGTTGGAATAAACGGGTCTTTTTCCGAGTGGCAGGCAGTGACTAGTGGGGTACCGCAGGGATCGGTCTTTGTACCCCAGCTATTCACAATATACATCAATGATCTAGACAAGGGAACTAGATGTAATATCTCCAAATTTGCAGATGACACAAAGCTGGGTGGGCGTGTGTGCTGTGAGGAAGATGCCAAGAAACTACAGGATGATTTGGACAGGTTGGGTGATTGGGCAGAAGGATGGCAGATGCACTATAATGTGGATAAATGTGAGGTTATCCACTTTGGTGTCAAAAACAGGAAGGCAGATTATCTGAATGGCAATAGATTGGGAAAAGGGGAAGTGCAACGAGACCCGGGTGTCCTTGTGCACCGGTCGCTGAAGGTAAGCATGCAGGTGCAGCAGGCGGTTAAGAAGGCAAATGGTATGTTGGCCTTCATAGCGAGAGAGTTTGAGTACAAGAACAAGGATGTCTTGCTGCAGTTGTACAGGGCCTTGGTGAGACCACATCTTGATTATTGTGTGTAGTTTTGGTCACCTTATCTGAGAAAGGATATTCTTGCCATGGAACGAGTTCAGCGAAGATTCACCAGGCTGATACCTGGGATGGCAGGAATGATGTATGAGGAGAGATTGGGTCGATTGGGCTTGTACTCGCTGGAGTTTAGAAGAATGAGAGGGGATCTCATTGAAACTTATAAAATCTGGCAGGACTGGACAGACTAGATGCAGGGAGGATGTTCCCGATGGTCGGGGAATCCAGAACCAGGGGTCACAGTCTAAGGATAAGAGGTAGGCCTTTTAAGACAGAAATGAGGAGGAATTTCTTCACTCAGAGAGTGGTGAACCTGTGGAATTCTCTACCACAGAAGGCAATTCATTAAATATATTCAAGGAGTTCGATATATTTCTTAAGGCTAAAGGGATCAAGGGGTATGGGGAGAAAGCAGGGACAGGGTACTGAACTTGGATGATCAGCCATGATCGCATTGAATGACGGAGCAGGCTAGAGGGCCGAATGGCCTACTCCTGCTCCTATCTTCCATGTTTCTATTAATTCTTTAAATGCTAGCCATTGCTCGTCCGCTGTCATACCTTTTAATGTAGTTTCCCAATCTACCTTAGCCAACTCGACCCTGATACCTATGTAGTTTGCTTTGTTTAGATTTAAGACCCTAGCTTCAGATTTAACTAAATCACTTTCAAACTATATAAAATTCTATCATATTATGGTCACTCTTCCCTAAGGGCCCCTTTACTACAAGGTTATTCTCATTGCACAATACTAGATCTAAAATAGCCTGTTCCCTATTTGGTTCCTCAACATACTGATCTAGAAAATTATCTTGCATACATTCCACGAATTTGTCCTCCACACTATTACTGCAAATTTGGTTTGCCCAGTCTATATGTAGATTAAAGTCCCCCATGATCACAGTTTTCTTAATAATAAGACTGTGAAGACTATCCCATTCCTGTATACCGCGTACTAGATTGCCTCAGTACAGCACATTGAGGAAAATCAGGCACGAAGGATCACACACATGTAAGGGAGCTGGCCCAATTTTTCATCCAATAATGCCCAGGCACAGGAAAAGGAAAATCTTCCCCAATGTATTATCAGGGCTATGTGATCTAGAGTGACTGAATAAGTCAAATTACATAGGATTAGATAGTAAGGTTCTTATCCACGTTTTGGGCACTGAATTCCGCATTGTTCATTTTTCTGTGAAAACTGTAAATCAGTGGCCTTGATTAGGTTTATATTCATGAATGTTTGGTTTTTATTTCATATGTATTCCATTACCCACACATTTAATTTTGATCCCTTACCTTTTTTAAAGCTGAGGATATGCAGCAAGAAAGCAGGTCGGAATATTTAGCATTACAGGGGAGAGAGAGGGAGTTTTATCTGCAGTCGGTGTGGTCCTAAGCTTTGGTAGCACTGAGGAGATGGTCCTGGGATTTGGCAATGCTGAACTGGGGGTGCTAGAGTTTGGCAGCAGGGGGATGGAGATGCTCGGATTAGGCTGCATGAGGAGAGAGTGGGTGGGGGGGAAGGAATCCTGTGATTGACAGAATGGGCGGTGGATACTTGGAATGTGGGATATGGCTCACTAGTGGGCTCTGGACTCTGCAGTGGAAGGGGGTAAGGCAACAACAACAACTATTTATATAGTGCCTTTAATGTAGTAAAACGTCCCAAGGCGCTGCGCAGGAGTATTATAAGACAAAAATTTTGACACCGAGCCACATAAGGAGAAATTAGGGCAGGTGACCAAAAGTTTGGTAGGTTTTGAGCAGCATCTTCAAGGAGGAAAGAGAGGTAAACGAGGTGGAGAGGTTTAGGCAGGGAATTCCAGAGCTTAGGACCTAGGCAACAGAAGACACGGCCACCAATGGTTGAGCAATTATAATCGGGGATGCTCAAGTGGGGAGAATTAGAGGAGCACAGATATCTCGGTGGGGGGGGGGGTGTTGTGAGGAGGTTACAGAGATAGGGAGGGGCGAGGCCATGGAGGGATTTGAAAACAAGGATGAGAATTTTGAAATAGAGGCGTTGCTTAACTGGGAGCCAATGTAGGTCAGCGAGTTCAGGGGTGATGGGCGGACGGGACTTGGTGAGAGTTAGGACATGGGCAGCCGAGTTTTAGATTACCTCAGGTTTACGTAGGGGAGAACCTGGGAGGCCAGCTAGGAGTGCGTTGGAATAGTCAAGTCTAGAGGTAACAAAGGCATGGATGAGGGTTTCAGCAGCAGATGAGCTGAGGCAAGGGCGGAGACGGGCGATGTTACGGAGGTGGAAATAGGAGGTCTTAGTTATGCTGCGGATATGTGGTCGGAAGCTCATTTCAGGGTCAAATATAAAGCAAGCACTTCGGAGGGAAGGGGCGGGGGCGGGGTCAGCGCTGTCCAGATCTGGCAGTGCTGGTTGGTAAGTTTCTAATAGATCTCTGCCAACATGGAATTAATTTTCTTGTGATTGGTTCCTTCAAAAATACGGTTTCCTGTAGATAAATATCTATCACCGCTGCATAAATGAATATACAGCTTCCAATAGCTAGGGGAGGGTTTCCTCTGTAGCACTGACACACACAGCACTGCGCATGTGAAGAGACAGCCACCCCTGTTTTCCTCCCCAGGGGCTACAGGCTCAACCCAGGCAAACTCCAGGAACAGGCCTGCCCCCCTGGCTGGAAACTCCGTGTGCAGAGTGTTGAGTCTGTGTTTTCAATTGCAGTTATACTGAATAACAGGACACAGACTACAGAAGTAAGTAAACAGGTCTTTAGTGATTGAGGGTCAGGGCTGAACTGAGATACACTTTGCTCCGCAGGGTTTATATACCGGTGTGGTCACCACCGGTACTACAATGTACAGGAGCCATCAAAAAGTAGTCCATCACCTTAAGGTATCCTCTTAAGGTGGTACGGGTTACATACACTACAATTCCTCCCCTTTTAGCTTAACAGTGTACACCCCAAATTAAACATTGCATGGATAACATATATACAATTTACACACAAAACTGTTCAAAGATTCAGTCTCTGAGGAGGCCTCCTGATCCGGTCCGGATAACGCCTTTCAGGGGTCTCTGGTTCTCGTTGCTGGGGTGACTCATCCACTTGATCTCCTATGGATTTAACATCATCATATACGTTCGAGTCTGAGGTAGATGCTACAGGCTCAATAAGTTCTTCAACTGGTGTCTCTGCCGTAGACATGGGGTCGACCCTTGTTCTCGATTCCACAAGTTGGTCAGCATGACGTCGTATTACGTTCTCTCCAACGTCTACCGTGTACATCAAGGGTGCTTGTCATGCACGAATTGTTCCAGGTTGCCATTTATCATCCCTATAGTCCCTGGCCAACACTGGTTGTCCTACTGCAAAACTACGAGTGGCCTTGTTATTTACATGCTGGAATTGCTTGTTTTCGACTTCCCGTCGCACATTGGGTTTTAACAAATCCAACCGGGACCGCAACCTCCTGTTATAGAACATTATGGCAGGGCTTTGATTTGTCACTGCATGCGTGGCGTTTCGATACGCCATCAGGAAATTGTCCACCTTGTGTTGTAGTGGAATATGGTCTTCACTCATGGCCTTTATCGCCTTTTTGAACATTTGTACAAATCTCTCGGCCATCCCATTTGTAGCCAGATGATATGGGGCAGATGTATAGTGTTTCACCCCATTCTTTTTCATGAATTTCTGGAATTCTTCTGACACGAACTGTGGTCCGTTGTCTGAACATATTTGCTCCGGCAACCCATTCCTTGCAAATATGGTTCTTAGAACTGCGATCGTCTTCTCAGAGGTAGTGGTCGACATCTTAATCACTTCTGGCCATTTAGAATGTGCGTCTACAGCTATCAAAAACATGGAATCCGTGAATGGACCTGCAAAGTCGATATGCACACGTTGCCATGGGCTGAAGGCCATTCCCACGGATGCAGCGGTGCAATTGGAGGTGCATTTTGAACTTTTTGGCACCCTGAGCAGCTTTTAGTCAGATCCTCTATTTGTTTGTCGATACCTGGCCACCACACAAACGCCCTAGCAAGGCTTTTCATCTTGACTCCCCCCAGATGACCTTCGTGCAATTCTTTCAGAATTCTCTCCCTTAATTTAGGAGGAATAATCACCCTTGTTCCATACATCAATGTTCCTTGACATACGGACAGCTGTTCTCGTCTGGCTGAGAATGCTGGTAACAGTGGTTCGCCATGTGCTGGCCATCCCTTCACTGTCAAGTCGTAGACTCGAGACAGTGTCGGGTCATTTCGGGTCTCTCTCTCAATACCTGCATTGGTGACTGGTAAGCATTCGATGATGGTCGAGTAAAATATCTCGACAAGGTCAACTGCCGGTGCCTCTTCCGCTGTAGGTAGTGGCAGGCGCGACAGCCCATCAGCATTACCATGTTGCTTTGTACCTTTGAATTCAATATCATATTGATGTGCCCCTAGGAAAAGGGACCATCTCTGAAGCCTCTGCGCCATCATTACCGGAACACCCTTCTTAGGGTTGAAAATGGAAACCAACGGCTGGTGATCTGTCAGCAGCGTAAACTTTTGGCCTTGCAGGTAATGGTTAAATTTCTTAACTCCCCACACGAGGCTGAGAGCCTCCCTATCTATCTGAGCATAGTTGCACTCAGTGGAGGTCAATGATCTGGATGCGAAAGCGACTGGCCTTTCCGAGCCATCTGGAAACTTATGTGAGAGCACTGCCCCGATACCATATGGAGAAGCATCACAAGCTAAGTGAATAGGCAGCGTTGGGTTAAAGTGAGCCAACACTTCCTTAGAGGTGATCAGTGCCTTGCTCTTTTGAAAAGCCCGCTTACAATCATCGCTCCACTTCCATGGTATTCCCATTTGCAAAAGAGTGTTTAGCGGGTGTAACACCATGGATAAATTTGGAAGAAACTTGTGGTAATAGTTAACCAACCCGAGGAACGACCTCAACTGGGATACATTTTCCAGTGCAGGAGCTTTTACAACAGCTTCGATCTTGTCAGGTGACTTATGGAGCCCCTCCCGGTCAATGACGTGGCCGCAGTACGAGATTCGCTTTTGAAAGAACTCGCATTTCTGGCGATTAACTCTGAGCCCATATTCTTTCAATCTGATGAGCACCTGCTCCAAATTCGCGAGGTGATCCTTATCGTTATCTCCTGTAATCAGGATGTCATCCAGGTAGCATTGTGTGCCTGGAATTCACTGCAATACCTGCTCCATGGCCCTTTGCCAAATCGCTGGAGCCGATGCCACTTCAAAAACCAGTCTATTATACTGATATAAGCCCTTATGTGTGTTGATCGTGAGATACTGACGTGACGCTTCATCAACTTCCATCTGCAGGTACACCTGCGCCAGGTCTATCTTAGTGAAGTGTTTCCCGCCAGACAGCGAAGCAAAGATATCTTCAATCCGCGGAAGCGGATATTGCACCGTGTGAAGAACCGGATTAACAGTGATCTTGAAATCGCCACAGATGCGAATCTTCCCAGGTTCCCCAGGCTTGTTGCTCAATGAACGCTTCATGACAGGAACAATGGGTGTAGCCCATTCGCTCCAGTCCACCTTGGACAGTACCCCTGAACGTTCTAGCCCTTCCAGCTATGCTTCCACAGCAGGTCGTATCGCATAAGGCACCGGTCTGGCTTTGAAAAATTTTGGGTTTGCATGTTCTTCAACCTTGATGGTTGCCGTAATTCCTTTCAGTGTTCCAAGTCCCTGTTGGAACACCTCCTTAGCATCGTCTAAGATTTTGGACAGTCGTTTAGGTTTGACGTCGTCCTCCTTACAGGCATCTACAGTCAGTGCTTGTATGGAATGCCAGTCCACATTTATTCTCCGGATCCATTCCCGTCCCAGTAGTGGCAGACCTCCATCAGGTAACACATACAAGTCCATTTTCTGACTTTCTTTACCATTGTAGACCACGTTTACTTTTATGTTTCCTTTGGGGTATACTATTTGCCCCGTGTATGTTTTCAATACAATCTCCGTATCCCTCAGGGGAATGTGCGAGAATTATCTTTTGTAATCTTGCTTATTCATGACCGTTAATGCCGACCCAGTGTCCAATTCCATCTTCACTTGGACTCCTGCTATCCGAAGCATGACCCAGATAGTTTGGTGGTCTGCTGTGTTACCCACATTATGTATTTTCAGACAACCCAGTTGCTTACTACTGGAGTCTGAATCCGTCTTCTGTTCATCCGAACTGTTCTCTGTCACCTTGTGTACTTTTTTGTACTTCTCCTGCGGTGACTTTTTGCTGTTGGTCTTCTTTCCTGACCGGCATACTCTCGCTATGTGACCAAGTTTGCCACATTGCCTGCATTCTTTATCTTTGAACCAGCACTGGTTCTGGTCATGCGTTGTCCTTCCACAACGATAGCACTTTACTGTGCCCAATGCCATTTCATTGGTGCTGAATTCCAATGGTCTTTGCTGTATCTCTGCAGTGCCCCGTGCTGCTGCCTCGTGGGATGCTGCAATGCTGAAAGCTTTGTCCAGCGTAAGGTCCTTTTCCTCTAGCAGTCGCTTCTGGGTTCCTTCCCTTAGGAGCCCACACACAAACTTATCTCTCAGTGCGTCTGCTAGTCCTGTTCCGAACTGGCAGTACTTTGATAACTTGCACAGTTCTGTTAGGAATTCAGCGTTGCTTTCTTCTTTAAGTTGAATTCTTTTGTAGAATTTAAATCGTTCCGCTATCAGCAGCGGCGTGGGGTTTAAATGCTCTTGCAGGATAGTAACAATATCCGCGAAACTCTTCCCTACTGGTTTGTTTGGTGTTACAAGGTTCCTTAATAACCCGTACGTCTTTGCACCCATCGAGTTTAATAGGGTTAGTGCTTTCTTATCATCCGGTATCTCATTCGTTGTACAGTAAACTTTGATGCGTTCCACATAAGTGGCCCAATCTTCCACATCGTTATCAAAAGCGGTGATGTTTCCCGTTTTTGGCATCCTTGCTGAGTTTCACTTTTCCCTTCGGATATTATTTATTCTTTTTTTTTTCTATTTAAGATGGCGGCTTTTCTCGCGCTTGTCTGCTTCCCCCGCTGACTCAAAATGGCGATTCCCGCGCTGTTGCCGTTCACGCCTCCCAGCGGTCCTTTATTTTTCCCTGCGCTGCTGCTCTTGTTCCCCGCCGCTCCCGCGGTCCTTGTGGCCATAAACGCTTTCTGACTGCTGCGCGTCTCTGTCCCGATTGCAGCCCGGCCCCTGACACCGGCTGCGGTCGTGTTCTCCGCCCTTTTCGTCGTTTTCCCTCCCCTTCTCCCACTGACAACTCGGCCGACTTCCCCCCCGTGCCACTCGATCGGGCTTACCCGCCGCTGTCGTTGAAGGGATGATCACTGATGTTTGACTTCGTGGCCAGAAACCAACCCAGGTTCCCGATGGCCTCCCGTGCGATGCAGTGCTCAGCAGGATGTTGAGGGCGGATGCCCTTGTTCGACGCCCGTTTCTGAGGACGAAGCTTCCTTTGTTGCAAAACTGCCGCTAGGTAAGATCAGACTCGTCGCCACTGTTGAGTCTATGTTTTCAATTGCAGTTATACTGAATAACAGGACACAGACTACAGAAGTAAGTAAACAGGTCTTTAGTGATTGAGGGTCAGGGCTGAACTGAGATACACTTTGCTCCGCAGGGTTTATATACCGGTGTGGTCACCACCAGTACTACAATGTACAGGAGCCATCAAAAAGTAGTCCATCACCTTAAGGTATCCTCTTAAGGTGGTACAGGTTACATACACTACACAGAGTGCTTCTGGCTGCCAAGATTGGGGCTTTCTAGTTGTAGCTGCAGAATAGCAGCCAGAAGGCCCAGAAGTTTTTCAATCATCTGGAAATGAGCAGCAGCTACAAGAACCTCTGCCTATGTTCCACAGAACACAGAAGCCTGGAGTCAAACCATCACCTCTACTGTGCAGGCTTTGATTGGTGCCATTCAGCCCATGAGTGATAGAATGGAGAGAGCAATATCAACTGGATTCTGAGATCTCCAGGCCACTAGTTTGAGGGGTTTTGAAGATATTAGCTATATTCTCTCGCACAAATTAAGGAACATTACTAATTCCACAAGGTCTGCTCTCCTGCAAATTAATGGCAACCACTATCCTGATACCATGCCTCATGCCACTGGGGATTTTGCCTTCCCTCAGAACAGCAGCACCACAGTCCTCTCAGCTGCTCTCATAGGTGAAAGAAAGTCAGCAGGCCAAGGGAGTGGAGATTCAAGCATTCTGTCACAGGTCCATCCCAGGACTCAGTGGCCCAGAGTGGAGGGCCACCTCCAACCCATGAGGCTCTCAGCTATATGGAGCAGTTGTTCACAACTCAGGCGGCACTTTGAAGGAATGGTAAGAGAGGCCAGAGGAAAAATTGAAAAGCCACAAGGGTAATGCACAATGGTGAGTCTAATTTAGTTCTCATTGAAAAGTTCCAGAACCCTTAAATGATTTTTGCTGTCAGAAATATTGTCATGATGTTCAGGATTTTTTTTCTCATTCAAACGAAGTTACACTGGAAGTGAAAAATGTTTGTGGATCCCTCCTGGGACTTTTGCTTTTAATGATGAACAGAGTGTTCTAAAGGGTTGTACATTTAAATTATATGCAGCAACCTGGTTATTACAGATGTATGGCTATAATATGAACAGACATCAGAAAGTTTCTCTGATGAGCTTGTCTGGTAGTTCATTCCCAGTAGCTGTCTGTGACCCCTGCTATGTCCTCCTCATATCGAAGTTCCTTTGGTCAAGGATTCAGCTTCTGACTTAGTTTCCTCCTCCGGAATCTCCGGTTCCAGGCCTTTCTGAAGAGCAAACCTGTGGCGGACACAGCAGACCACCACAGTTCATGAACCAACATTGGGAGCAAATTGGAAGGAGTCAACGGCTTGTTCAATTTTAATTCGAGTAATGTGTTAGAATCCATAGTAGCACTGAATACCTCTTTTTTTCCCTCCAAGAAGTCAGCCAGAGTCTTTCCCATGATTCTGACAATGGAGTGCCAAATAACTAATGAATCATGGCAGCTCCCAGGATATTGAGCAGAAACCTATGCCTGCAATTGGGCATTAAGGCAGTGAAATCCCTTCCAGTTTACATAATAGTGTGGGTTGACAGTAGGGCCTCATACGGCCACATAGTTCCAAACACTCAAGGAAACCCAACAATCTGATAAAAAA
The DNA here is from genome assembly GCF_052327205.1 of Somniosus microcephalus. NCBI lineage: Eukaryota > Metazoa > Chordata > Chondrichthyes > Squaliformes > Somniosidae > Somniosus > Somniosus microcephalus. Next base: position 121,425,768 of record NC_140998.1, read on the forward strand.
TGAATGGTCTGCTCACTAATTTGTTTTTATCCTGTAACAAATGTAATGAACTGGGCTGGGTAGAAAACAGGTATTAATTATCTGCTGTTGCTTCTCCTTTATCTAAAGTAAACTAAATAACCCACAGTCACATTGTACACACACTCTAAACTCTGGTATACTGGGTGTAATTGGCAAAAAACATCTTCAGTATTTACTATTGTTGGCTAATTGGGGAAAATAAAAGTTTAATTTAAGTTTGTACCTTCCTTCCCATAGGTTTACAACCCATAACGACCTGTATGAAAAAGTGGCCTGCTTCTGAGCTTTCAACAAATTTTAGTTCAGGAGTAATTTTTTTTTTACATAATCGGCATTATCATTCTTTCAGGAAGAATTGAACAGTTCCTGGAAAAACTAGCAACTGCCTAGTTCCGACACTTTCTTTTGAACCTGCCATACTGGTCCCCAAGAAAGCTGGCATTGCAGGATATACAGTTAGTGCAGCATGAACTGCATGCAGGGTCACCACTAAGTACTTGCTTACTATTTTTTTCTCACGTCCTGACTCCCAGAGTCTTTCCACCATCTACAAGGCACAAGTCAGGAGTGTGATGGAATACTCTCCACTTGCCTGGATGAGTGCAGCTCCAACAACACTCAAGAAGCTCGACACCATCCAGGACAAAGCAGCACGCTTGATTGGCACATAAGAACATAAGAAATAGGAGCAGGAGTAGGCCAATCGGCCCCTCGAGCCTGCTCCGCCATTCAATAAGATCATGGCTGATCTGATCCTAACCGCCAATCCACTATCACAGAACCATCTCCTGAATCTAACAGAATTAGATACACGAAATAGGAGCAGGATCAGGCTACACGGCCCCTGGGCCCGCTCCGCTACCCACAGGGCCATGACCGATCCGAACCTAGACTCATGTCCAAATTCCTGCCCGCTCCCCGTAACCCTTAATTCCCTTTACTTCTAGGAAACTGTCTATTTCTGTTTTAAATTTATGTAATGATGTAGCTTCTACAGCTTTTTGGGGCAGCATATTCCATGGACCTACCACCCTCTGAGTGAAGTAGTTCCTCCTCATCTCAGTCTTGAAAGAGCAGCCCCTTATTCTAAGACTATGCCCCCTAGTTCTAGTTTCACCCATCATCGGGAACATCCTCCCCGCATCCACCCGATCCAACCCCTTCACAATCAATAAGATCGCCTCTCATTCTTCTGAACTCCAATGAGTAGAGTCCCAATCTACTCAACCTCTCCTCATATGTCCATCCCCTCATCCCCGGGATTAACCGAGTGAACCTTCTTTGTACTGACTCGAGAGCAAGTATGTCCTTTCTTAAGTATGGGCACCAAAACTGTACGCAGTATTCCAGGTGCGGTCTCACCAATACCTTGTACAACTGAAGCAATACCTCCCTATTTTTATATTCTATCCCCCTGGCAATGAAAGCCAACATTCCATTGGCTTTCTTAATCACTTACTGCACCTGCATACTAACCTTTTGAGTTTCGTGCACCAGGACCCCCAGATCCCTTTGTACTTCAGTACTTTCCAGTTTCTTGCCATTAAGATAATAACTTGCTCTACGATTTTTCCTGCCAAAGTGCATAACCTCACACTTTCCAGTATTGTATTCCATCTGCCAAATCTCTGCCCACTTACTTAGCCTGTCTATGTCCCCTTGCAGGTTTTTTATGTCCTCCTCACTCACTACTTTCCCTCCCATCTTAGTATCATCTGCAAACTTTGATATGTTACACTCGGTCCCCTCCTCCAAATCGTTAATATAGATTGTAAAGAGTTGGGGACCCAGCACTGACCCCTGCGGAACACCACTAGTTACTGATTGCCAGTCTGAGAATGAACCATTTATCCCAACTCTCTGCCTTCTGTTAGATAGCCAATCCTCTATCCATGCCAGAATATTACCCCCAATCCCGTGATTTTTTATCTTAAGCAATAATCTTCTGTGTGGCACCTTGTCAAATGCCTTTTGGAAGTCTAAATACACTACATCCACTGGTTCCCCTTTATCCACCATATATGTTACTTCCTCAAAGAACTCCAGCAAATTTGTCAAACATGACTTCCCCTTCATAAAACCATGCTGACTTTGTCCTATTAAATTATGATTATCCAAATGTCCTGTTACTGTCTCCTTAATAATGGACTCCAATATTTTACCTACCACAGATGTTAGGCTAACCGGTCTATAGTTTCCAGCCTTCTGTCTACTGCCCTTTTTAAATAAGGGTGTTACATTAGCAGTTTTCCAGTCTGCCGGGACCTTTGCTGAGTCCAGGGAGTTTTGGAAAATTATTACCAATGCATCCACAATCCCTACCGCCACTTCCCTCAAGACCCTAGGATGTAAGCCATCAGGTCCAGGTGATTTATCCGCCTTGAGTCCCATTATTTTACCGAGTACCACTTCCTTAGTGATTTTGATCGTGTTTAGCTCCTCCCCCCCTATAACCCCCTGTTTGTCCAGTGTTGGGATATTCTTAGTGTCCTCTACTGTAAAGACTGATACAAAATATTCATTCAGTGTTTTTGCCATCTCCATATTTCCCAGCATTAATTTCCCGGTCTCATCCTCTAAGGGACCAACATTTACTTTAGCCACCCTTTTTCTTTTTATATAACTATAAAAACTCTTACTATCTGTTTTTATATTTTTTGTTAATTTACTTTCATAATCTATCTTCCCTTTCTTAATCAATCTTTTTGTTATTTTTTGCTGTCTTTTAAAGTTTTCCCAATCCTCTATCCTCCCACTAGATTTGGCTACCTTATATGCCCTTGTTTTTAGTCGAATACTATCCTTAATTTCTTTACTTAGCCACGGATGGCTGTCTTTTCTTTTACACCCTTTTCTTCTCAGTGGAATATTTTTTTTTTGGAAGTTGTAAAATAACTCCTTAAATGTACACCCCATCCACCACCTTAAACATTCACTCCCTCCACCACCGACACAGTGATTGAAGTGTGTACCATCTACAAGATGCACTGCAGAAACTCGCCAAGACTTCTTTGAGAGCACCCCCCAAACTCACAACCTCTATCAACTAGAAGGACAAACGCAGCAATTGCATGGGAACACCACCACCTCTAAGTTCCCCTCCAAGTCACACACCATCCTGACTTGGAAATATATCGCCGTTCCTTCATCGTCACTGGGTCAAAATCCTGGAACTCCCTACCCAGCACTGTGGGAGTACCTTCACCACACGGACTGCAGCGGTTCAAGAGGGCAGCTCACCACCACCTTCTCAAGGGCAATTAGGAATAAGTAATAAATGTTGGCCTTGCCAGCGACGGCTACATCCCATGACAATTAAAAAGAAAGGTCCTGAAACAAACACTGGACCCTACTTTGCAGATTTAAATTGGAACTACGATGATTTTAGGCAGCCGCCAGGGACGCCTAAATACAGCCAGGACCAATATGATGGCAACTATGCCACTGGCGCAGGTCAGGTACAGAACCTCATGCCCACAGATTGGTAAATGTTGTGCCTGTTTTACGGCCGAAAAATAATTTCTACCCCAGTCATTTGAGTGATTTACTATTGTCGTTTCACCATTAGAATTTGCATCTTATGAAGCTAACTGCTTCCATTATGGCTGTCAAGTTTTGCACTGTGTTTGTGTGTCACATATCCAAACTTACTTTAAAACAAACTATGTTGGCACTAGGAAAGAGAAGGTAATGACAAAATGGAAAAAAAAAACTTTACCTAGGAGGCAGTAATGAACAGGATTCTGCAAGGGTCTGTTCTATGTCTCCTGCTGTTTACACTATACATAAACGATCTTGAGGCGAGTGCTTCTTGTTGATGATCCCAAGTTACTCAGGAAAGTGACAAATATAAAGATGCTAAACAGCATTCAAAGAGACCTGAGCCAATTATGCTGATCATTTTGCTTTTAGTCTGTCACTGTTGTTAAGGCCTGGACTGACCACTCCTATGATTGACAGTATCATGCTTCTGCTCAAACACTGAAAAAAAGGAAGCTATTTAACTTGAACAATGAGTATAGGGCTAGATGATCTAAGTACAAAATTCACAAGCCTTGAGCAAAATGACAGATCAGAAAAAAGGCTCCCCCCCCGCACCCCCCCCCCCTGCACCCCACAGCGTAGTGGACATGCAGAAGAGAATTCCAGAGAAGATAGATGATTCGGGCTTAATTGGCATTGTCAAAGACTGATGAATTCATACCTGATGGGAAAAGCGGTTGAAGATTAGAGAGATATTAATAGCACCATATGATTTTTTTTCCAGGGGGTAAGCTAAAGCAGCAGGATGGTAGGAAAGTGAGATTAAAGCTCACTGATGTCCCACTGGCTCAATTTCACAGGATTTTCCAAAGGTGGACATTCATTATTTGTCCATGGCAAGCTCCCAACCTATAATTAGCCTGGCACTGAAGTTGGCCAGGATGGGCGGACTTGCATGGCCATCGGTGCTTAAAGGGTTGCAGTTAAAATTAAAAGGGATTTGGCAACTTGCATTTCATAGAATCACAGAAACTTACAGCACAGAAGGATGTCATTTGGCTCATCGTGTCCACACTGGCTCTGTGAAAGGGCTGTCATGTTTAGTCCCATACCTGCGCTTTTAGCCCATAACCCTGCAAGTTCCTCATCCTCAAGTACCTGTCCAACTCCCTTTTAAAATTATTTATGGAATCGGTTTCCACCACCTTTTCACATAGAGTGTTCCGATCCTGACAAATCACTGAGTGAAAACATTTCTCCTCATCTCCTCTCCAGATCTTTTGCCATTGATTTTAAATCTATGTCCTCTGGTTATTGACCCACTCGTCAGAGGGAATAATTTTTCTCCATCTATTCTATCAAAACCTCACATCATCTTAAAAACCTCTATTAGGTCACCTCTTAACCTTCTCTGTTCCAAGGAGAACAGCCCTAACCTTTCCAACCTCTTCTCATAACTGAAGTCCCTCATCCCTGGTAACATCCTGGTAAACCTCCTCTGTACCCTTTCTAAGGCCTTTGCATCTTTCCTGAAGTGTGGTGCCCAGAATTATCCACAATACTCCAGCTGAAGCCTAACCAGTGATTTATAAATTTCTAGCATGGTCCCTTTGCTTTTATATTCCAGTCCTCTATTTATAAACCCAAGTAATCCATATGCTTTTTTAAGCACATTATCTTGCAACTTGCCCTATCACCTTTAAGGATTTGTGTATATGGACACGAAGGTCTCTCTGCTCTTTTACACTTTTCAAAATCGTTGCATTTATAGTGTACTGCATTTCCATATTAGTCCTCCCCAAGTGCATCACTTCACACTTCTCCGCATTGATCTCCATCTGCCATGCTTCTGCTCATTTCACCATCTTGTCTACATCATCCTGAAGTCTACAACTATCCTCATCACTATCTATTACATTGCTAAGTTTCATATCATCTGCAAGCTTTATAATGCTGCTCCCTTTACCCGAGTCTAGGTTGGTAATAAAAATCTAAAAAAGAGTAATGGACCCAAAACTGACCCTGGGGAACACCACTGCAAACCACCTCCCAGTCTGAAAAACATCCGTCTACAACCACCCTATCCATACTGGCACTTTTCCCTTAATTCCATGGTTTTTCATCTTCTTAACAAGCCTCCTGTGTGGCACTTTGTTGTCTGCCTTCCGAAAGTCCATATACAGGAAACTTCGCGATATCCGGCACTGACGTGATGCCGATCTATGAAAACTTCCGGACAGACCAGCGCTAATGTTGAAGGATACGGAGGTTTTCATCTCCGTAACTGACAACAAACACTGTTGCTTAGCAACAGCTTGTAAACAGTCGGCCCATACCTTGGAAGCGTCTCTGTAGCTTAGCAACAGCTTCAGAGAGGCTTTCCAGAGACTGACTGTTTAAAACAAATGCTAGAAGAAAAAAAAAGAAAAAAAACCTAACAAAACGGCTGCTGATTTCTGCCGTTAGATCAAGGTTTCCAGCCATACAACCTCCGGATAAACCAAAGTTTCCTGTATACAACATCTACTGCACTACCTTGATCAACCTTCTGTGTTAACTCATCAAAATAGTCAATCAAGTTAGTCAGACATGATTTGTCTTTAACAAATCCATGCTGGCTCTCCTTGATTAACCTATGCCTTTCCAAATGAAAAGTTTATTTTGTCCCTGATAATGGTTTCCAATAACTTCTCCACTACTGGTGTTAGGCTGACTGACCTGTAGTTTCCTGGTTTATCCCGCTCCCCTTTCCTGAATAATGATATAACATTAGCAACCATACAGTCCTCCTTTGTCCAATGAGGATCGAAAGATTGCGACCAATGCCTCTGCTATTTCTACCTTTGCTTCTTTCAGCAACCTCGGGTGCATTCCAGGTGACTTATCATCTTTCAGTGATGCTAATCTTTTTAGTAAGTCTTCTCTATCTATTATTATCCTGTCCATAACTTCATTCTCCTCTTTTCCTTGTGAAGACAGATGCTCCACTTCTTTGCTCTATATAGCTTTCGGAAAGACAAATACAATTCCCCCCCCCCTATAATTTCCCCACATAATTTATATATTCCCATTATGGATTCCTTTGCCCACATTTGTAATGGAAACTGCTTATGTAAATTTGGCACATTGTGGAGGCGCTGCAATGTCTCTAGTGGAGGAAGGGTGTAATTGCAGCATGACAAGTTTACCCTAGGCACTTTCCATAGTAAAGTGGGCAGAGGATTTTATTATGCAAATATTCACTGGAAATGTGCACAGATGTAAGATTTATAATAGCAAAGAGAGAGTACTTTTCAATGAAATTGAGCAAATGTCCTTTCCTTTTTAGATGAAAAAAATGTAGTGTCCATGTTCATTGTAAATACCAGAAAATGTAAATACAGGTAGACTATCCTTTATCCGAAAACCTCGGGACCAGCCGAGTTTCGGATAAAGGAAAATTTCGGATTTCGGAAGGTGGGTCGGCGGGGGTCTGCGGGGGGGTCGGCGGGGGGTCGTGCGCACGACTTACGCTGACGCTCAGCGTAAGTCAGTCGGGGTCGGCGGGGTCCGCGGGGGGGTCGGCGGTTGTCGGGGCTGGCGGGGTCGGCGGTTGTCGGGGCCGGTGGGGTCCGCGGGGGGGGGTCGGCGGTTGTCGGGGCTGGCGGGGTCCGCGGGGGGGGTCGGCGGTTGTCGGGGCTGGCGGGGGCCGCGGGGGGGTCGGCGGTTGTCGGGGCCGGCGGGGGCCGCGGGGGGTCGTGCGCACGACTTACCCTTTATCCGAACTTCCGAAACCGGAACCCTCTAAAAACCGAAGGTTTTTTCGTTCGTACGCACGACTTACGCTGAATGAAAAAACCTTCGGTTTTTAGAGGGTTTCGGTTTTCGGAAGTCCGGATAAAGGGTAGTCTACCTGTACTGGAAAATGCATCAAATAAAAATTTTCTGGAAGAAACATACCCTCAGAACCCCCTAAAAATAATGTATTGCCTTTAAACTTGCAACCCTTTTTCAGGCTTTTATACACTAGTGTTTATTTTTTGCTCCAATACAGCAAAATCAACAACTTGTGGCAGAGACCACATAGGGACAATAACACAATTCACAATGTATAGCCAATGTGGTTATATGTATGTACTTGGTTGGGTTATCGGGGCAGGGTCCCTTTAAGAGCGACGGCAGCGTGATGACGTCATGCGTCGGTAGCGTGATGACGTCATAGCCCTGCAATGAGGCTGAGATCCTCAGTCCTCATGGAGAGTGAATAAAGTAACACGCGTTTTGCCTTTGCTGCAACAAAAGTCTCAGAGCCTGTTGATTTCTAGCGACTCCAACAAAGTTGTATTTATAAGAAAGAAAAGAAAGATTTGCAATTATATCACACCTTGCACAACCACCAGACATCCCAAAGTGCTTTACAGCCAATGTAGGAAACGCGGCAGCCAATTTGCACACAGCAAGCTCCCACAAACAGCAATGGGATAATGGCCAGATAATCTATGTTTATTGATGTTGGTTGAGGGATAAATATTAGCCAGGACACCGGGGATAATTCCCCTGCTCTTCTTCGAAATAGTGCCATAGGATCTTTTGCGTCCACCTGAGAGAGCAAATGGGACCTCGGTTTAACGTCTCATCTGAAAGACGGATAGCACCTTTAACGTAGGAACACATTCCAAGGCGCTTCACATTAGCGATAACAGACAAAACTGGACACCGAGCCACATAAGGAAATATTAGGGCAGGTGACCAAAAGCTTGGCCTCTACTGCCTTCTGTGGTAGAGAATTCCACAGGTTCACCACTCTCTGGCTGAAGAAATTCCTCCTCATCTCAGTCCTAAATGGCTTACCCCTTATCCTTAGACTGTGACCCCTGGTTCTGGACTCCCCGGTCATCGGGAACATCCTTCCTGCATCCAGTCTATCTAGTCCTGTTAGAATTTTATAAGTTTCAATGAGATCCCCTCTCATTCTTCTAAACTCCAGCGAGTATAAGCCCAATCGACCCTCGTACGTCATTCCTGCCATCCCAGGTATCAGCCTGGTGAATCTTCGCTGAACTCCCTCCATGGCAAGAACATCCTTCCTCAGATAAGGCGACCAAAACTGCACACAATACTCCAGGTGTGGTCGCATCAAGGCCCTGTACAACTGCATCAAGACATCCTTGTTCCTGTACTCGAACCCTCTCGCTACGAAGGCCAACATACCATTTGCCTTCTTAACCGCCTGCTGCACCTGCATGCTTACCTTCAGTGACTGGTGCACAAGGACACCCAGGTCTCATTGCACTTGCCCTTCTCCCAATCTATTGCCATTCAGATAATAATCTGCCTTCCTGTTTTTGACACCAAAGTGGATAACCTCGCATTTATCCACATTATATTGCATCTGCCATGCTTCTGCCCAATCACCCAACCTGTCCAAAACATACTGGAGTTTCTCGGCATCCTCCTTACAGCACACACTCCCACCCAGCTTTGTGTCGTCTGCAAACTTGGAGATATTACATCCGATTCCCTCGTCTAGATCATTAACTATAATGTAAATTACAGCCCCAAGTCCCACAGCACTTTCAATTAAATTACTTTTATTCACACATCATATTTGGGGCGAATTTTGAGTTATCATCTTTTTTGAAGCCGTTAGCTCAGCTTTTGTTAATTTGCCACATTGACGTGCATGAGAAAATATTTGTTCTGATATTCAAACATGTTATTTGTGCTCCTTGCAATTCCCTGCAGCCTGGCACAAAATATAGTTTTACTCAGTGGACCAATATGCACTTCCCTCCTGCTGAATTAATATGCACATTTTCTTTAATCTGTGCTTTTTAACCAGTGCCTCGGAATTACTTTCCTTGCAATAGAAGTTGTTTAAATGAGCCCTTTTCTCCCCAGTTACAAAGCAAATAGCACTAAAGCTTTCTCCGTGTCTGCTGAGTCAGAGGTCTGCAAGTCATTTTTGTTAACTTTTACTTTTGTAATTTAGATTTCTTTCCCGATTTGAAGATAATTACCCCAGAGTCCTTATATTTTTTATGCCATGCACAATCCCCTGCCAAGAGAGCAGGCCTCTGGCAGTGAAACTCTGTAACCAGTTAATACAAGGTGCACAGAAATAGCAGGGATGACTTGCCTATTGATTTTAATGCCTTCCTTGTGGGGAATTGTCTGACTTCAAGCCCTGCTTCTGCTCCTATTTTTCTATGTTTCTATTCTAGACACAAAAGGCATCAAGGGGTATGGGGAGAGAGGGGGAATATGGTATTGAGATAGAGGATCAGCCATGATCACATTGAATAGCGGAGCAGGCTCGAAGAGCCTACTCCTGCTCCTATTTTTTTCTAACTGACTATATTTACTGGAAATCTGTCATATGGAGAATCACAGATGCAAAACCATATCCTACTGCTCTGTGATAAAGAGCAACAGTAAACTAATACATGACACTACCTACTATCTATGTTTTAGAAACAATAGAAAATAGTAGTGCAATGAATTTGCTTTGTTGCCATAGAGATAGTGTTATGGGTTCCAGAGGACTATTTGGCAAGGCAAGAGCACCCAATAAACAGAGTTGGTATCCCCTTGGACACCATATTAATATTACCCCTACTCACTACTTGACAGACACTGTAAAATCGCTAACAGAGGAGTGGGGATGGTTTGCAAGCCACTAAATACATAGGCCTGTAATTTGCAATCAGCAGCGAAGCAAAGGCGTTCGCCGCTGGCCCCGAAGTAAGCTTCACACAAAGTTCTTGCGATCTATGTGGCGAGAATTTCAGGTTTTTCGACGCATAATTGAAATCAACGGAATTCCCAGTGAAGAGCTGCTGTGACATCAACAAGCTGTCTAAGCAGCCAATCAAAATGCAGAATTCTCACACAGACAGCAAACCAGGAAGTGGATAAGCTCCTTTGATTCTAACTTTTAAAAAATGTTAACGAGAGCAAAACAAAGATTGGGGCTCTTACACGGGGGGAAAGGCAAACCTGAAAAAGGTGAACAAACTTTAAAAAAAAAAAATCTTTTTTTAAAGTTTCTCAAAAATTTTTATTTTTTATTAAAATGGATAAATTTGACACTCCACAAAATTACAATTAGTTTTTCCAGGGCCATAACCTTTGTTTAGCAGTCAATATGCTGTTAAAACCCCAGTTACACCTAATCACTTTGGGTCTAACTTTTTAACAGCGTAATTACTGCGGAAGAGCCAAATTTTGTGTCCATTTCCCCGATTTCTCCAGGAAAGCTCTGATTTGTGTTACCTCCTGCAACAAGGCTTAGCAGCCAACTGCCACAGCAAGCACATTATTGCTTGTTGCAATCAAGGTCACAGCAGCCTTCAACTTCTTTGGCCGGAATTTTCTGTACCTGGGCGGGTCCGGTGCGAGCAGTCGGCATGGCGTGTCGCGACCCTGTCACTGCTTCCATCCCGCTGCAGAAATCAACTTTCCGATAATGGGGTTTATTAAGCCCGCCCTGCGTGTTACCCAGCCCAATTAAATGGTGCGGGTCTGATGATGTCATCCATGATGCATTTTCAGCCGGGATATTTGAAGGGGCCATGGCCACATTGCATTTGAAGGTTCAGCTAGGAGTGTGCAGGCAGCACACTGGAGGTTTTCATTGCTCCAAACAGTTGGAGAGATGACTGCACAGAGGCAGAGGGTTGCACCCAGGTGCTCCGATGACTCCCTCCATATCCTTGTGGAGGGAGTCAGAGCAAGCAGAGATCTTCCTCCCTTCCAATGGGCGGAAGAAACCTTCCCAGGAGACCCAAAGAGCCTGGCTCCAAAGAGCAGAGGAGGACAACAGCAGGGATGTGTTCAGGAGGACCTGGGTGCAATGCCACAAACATTTCAATGATCTCATTAGATCTAGAAAGGTGAATACAAAGCCACACTCAACTTCATTCTGCTGTACCTCTCATCACATCTTCATCACTCTGCCTCCCCAACCCTACTCCTGCACTTCCTTGCTCACACCAACATACCTTGCACGTCCACCCATCCCTCACTATCTACATTATCACATCCCCATCTTACTAGCCACCGCTCACATTCAGCCTCATCCTAATGCAATCATACCAACTAACAACACACAAGGAAGCCATTTGGCATTGTCACCCCTATCCATCATTGTATCCCTCTACATATGTAACCCATCCATTCCTTACACTCATTCCATCATCTCACTCAACCTTCTTTTCTTTCCCTCCTTGCAGAAGAGAGCCCACAAGAAGAGGGAGGGGGAGAGAACTGGAGGTGGGCCTCCATCATTTGCCACCCTCAACAGCAGAGGAGGCTGCGTTGCAAGTCTTGGGAGTGGTCGAGCATCTGGAGGTGGGAGACGGAGAGAGGAGAACATCTCAGCAACCTGGCGACAAAATTATATATCATACAGCTACATGGCACACATCAGCCACTGAATGGTCATCATGTGCATAATGGTATGTGCACCCATTCTTCATATGGCATATCTAACTCATCTCTTTACTCTCCCACAGGCCCATCAAGAGCACCCCCACTGTTCAGGAGGAAGAGGAAGATGACTCCTCAGAGGAGCATCCAGCCTGTGAGATCACAGCATCACCAAACATGAGTGCATCCAGCACCAGCACAGAGATGTACACCTCAGTAGGTCCCACATGAGATAGAGCAGTGTTGTCACTGGGTCCATCACAAGTCACAAGTGAGCAAGAGCAGATGGTGGAGACAGGGACAGCAGTGGAGACTCCTTGCCGGAGGGTGCAGGACACTCCTAGCTCTGCTCGGTTGCATGCAGATGCTGAGCCTCGGGGGCCATCCAGAAAGAGGGCGATCCTGGAGGTGCAGCAAGAAGTGCAGGAGGCTCCAACAGGTTTTGCGAGCACGATGTCTGCAAATGTTCAGAGAATGGAGGAGTCCATCTCCAACATGAGCACCACTGTGTCGCAGGTGATGGTGACTGTAGGCTCTTCCATGGATAGGATGGCCACCTGCATGGAGCAGCTAATGCACCACTCATAGGAGCGCATGGTCTCTATAGAGAATAGATGGCTATCTATGAAGCATAGATGGCAGAGGCTCATAGACCTCCTGTCTGGGAGGGATGTCAGCATAGACGTGGGTCCTCATGGCCCCACTGATGTGCAGCAAGGTGCTCTCCAGCTCCTTGCTTGCAGGGAAGTGTGGGTGGCCCATAAGAGGGATGATGGTGAGAGGGGAGAGAGAAGTGGGGGCTCCTCTCAAAGCGCTCACACTTCCCCCACATTGCCACCCCCTCAGTCAGAGGCCCAGATGGCTACTCGGATCGCGATGGCCGAGTCTGCCCCTGCACAGTTGCAGGAGGAGCAGACTTTGGCGGGGCCCTCACAGGCTCCAAAACCCAGAGGACATCCAACAAGAGTGTCTAAGCAATCACAGCAGGGAAGTGAGCAGCCTGCCTCTACCTCTGCTGAAGCCACAGGAGTAGCACCTCATAGAAGCACGTGGAAGAGAAAGATGACACACAAGTAGATTCACAAGGGTAGCCACTTGGGTGTTTTAGTCAATGTTAATGGCAAGTTTCCTTTAATGTATTGTTAACCATTAAAATCTTTATTTTCACCACTTTCCCGGCTTGGACACATTTGTGTGCACTTTTGGAAGTGGCTTAGTGTGTTGCAGTGACTGGTGAGACATAACGGTATCCCCAGCAATGGTGGTCAGTGTGAAAGGTTATTGTAGGGATGCTTTCTGGTGTTGCTGTGCTGTGGTGCCAACCTGGCGCAGCACGTAGCAGCCATATGGGTGTACAGCGCAAAGTTAACTAAATCTGGACATGATGAGGCCATCTCATGCCTCCTGGGCAGCAATGTGCTTGGGTGCTGATGCCCTCCGTCCTGTGCAGCATCAGATGATTGCGGAGAAGGTTGGTGCTGTTCTTGTTGGTGCTGCTGGTGAGCCTGGTGCTTTTGATGTTGGGGCTTATCGTGGTCAAATTCTGAGGACCAAGATGAGACGGTATAAACGGCACCCATGCTGATGGAATAGTTGGCAGGTAGGTCAAGTGGAGTTGACAGAAGCAATCTGTCAATGGTGAGAGAGGTTCTTCCGAGATGACACTAGATGGAGACTTTGCTGGAAACACTTGCAGCCTGCAGAAAGTTAAATCTGTGCTGGGAATGTAGTCAGCAACAGCTTCTGACTGAGGAAAGTGATCAGCTGTGAGGTTGGAACTTTTATAGTACATTTGATGTGGTCAAGTAATCAGCTGGAACAATGGCCACTCAACTCCCACCTCAAGTTGACAGACGTGGTTCCTGAGCTGTGAATCCCGTGGCCATGCAGGGAAATTTAAAATGTAGAGGGAAAAAAGGCTCTTCCAAGTGTCTGACAACAAGCTTATAATGATTTTAGTTAGGTCGCCCACCTCTGCCAGGCGGGTCGCTGCTGCACCGGCAAACATGCCTGAGGGAAAGACACGTGGGGGGGCAAGATGACGGCGGGTTCCTGACCTGCTCCAACTTTTTTCAAATTTCCCACCCAACCTGCCTCCAAAAAAATTTGGCATTTGTCTCTGTTCCTTCTAGCCTGCAAGAGGGGAAATCAGTAATATTATAGCAAAATACTGCAGATGCTGGAAATCTGAAATAACAACAGAAAATGCTGGAAATACTCAGCAGGCCAGGCAGCATCCATGGAGAGAGAAACAGAGTTAACGTTTCAGGTTTGGGACCTTTCATCAGGGACACCCAGGTCTCATTGCACTTCCCCTTCTCCCAATCTATTGCCATTCAGATAATAATCTGCCGCCTTGTATTTGACACCAAAGTGGATAACCTCGCTTTTATCCATGTTATATTGCATCTGCCATGCTTCTGCCCAATTACCCAACCTGTCCAAATCATACTGGAGTTTCTCGGCATCCTCTTCACAGAACACATGCCCACCCAGCCTTGTGTCATCTGCAAACTTGGAGATATTACATCTAGTTCCCTCATCCAGATCATTAATATATATTGTGAATAGCTGGGGTCCAAGGACCGATCCCTGCGGTACCCCACTAGTCACTGACTGCCACTCGGAAAAAGACCCGTTTATTCCAACTCTTTGCTTTCTGTCTGCCAACCAGTTCTCTATCCAAGTCAATACCTTGCCCCCAATCCCATGTGCCTTTACTTTACACGCTAATCTCTTATGTGGGACCTTATCGAAAGCCTTCTGAAAGTCCAAATACACCACATCCACTGGTTCTCCCTTTATCTATTTTACCAGTTACATCCTCAAAAAATTCCAGTAGATTAGTCAAGCACAATTTACCTTTTGTAAGTCTATGTTGACTTTGTCCGATCCGGTCACTGTTTTCCAAGTGCTCTGCTATTACATCTTTTATAATGGACTCTAGCATTTTCCCCACTACCGATGTCAGGCTTACCGGTCTGTAATTCCCCGTTTTCTCTCTACCACCTTTTTTGAACAGTGGGGTAAGATTAGCTACCCGCCAATCCATGGGTACTGTTCCAGAGTCTATCGAATGTTGGAAGATGACCAGCAATGCATCTACTATTTCTAGGGCCACTTCCTTAAGTACCCTAGGATGTAGATTATCAGGCCCTGGGGATTTATCGGCCTTCAACCCCGTCAATTTCTCTAACACCATTTCCCTAGAAATACTGAATTCTATCAGTTCCTTCCTTTCATTAGACCCTATGTTCCCCGACATCTCTGGGAGGTTATTTGTGTCCTCCTTTGTGAAGACAGAACCAAAGTATGTATTTAATTGGTCTTCCATTTCTTTGTTCCCCATTATAAATCCCCCTGATTCTGACTGCAAGGGGCCTACGCTTGACTTCACCAATCTTTCTCTTCACATATATATAAAAGCTTTTACAGTCAGTTTTTATGTTCCATACAAGCTTACTCTCATACTCTATTTTCCCCCTCTTGATTAATCCCTTTGTCCTCTTTTGTTGAATCCTAAACTGCTCCCAATCCTCAGGTTTACTGCTTTTTCTGGCCAATTTATATGTCCTCTCCTTGCATCTTATGCTATCCCTAATTTCCCTTGTTAGCCACGGTTGAGTCACCTTTTTTGTTTTATTTTTATGCCAAACTGGGATGAACAAATTCTGTAGTTCATCCATGCGATCTTAGAATGTTTGCCATTGCCTATCTACCGTCAACCCTTTGAGTGACATTCCCCAATCAATCCTACCCAACTCGCTCCTCATACCATCGTAGTTTCCTTTATTTAAATTCAGGACCCTAGTCTCTGAGTCAACTACTTCACTTTCCATCTTAATGAAGAATTCGATCATATTATGATCGCTCCGACCCAAGGGGCCTCGCACAACAAGATTGCTAATTAATCCTTTCTCATTACATAATACCCAGTCTAAGATGGCCTGATCTCTAGTTGGTTCCTCGACATATTGGTCCAGGAAACCATCCCGTATACACTCCAGGAATTCCTCCTCCATAGTATTGTTACTAATTTGATTAGCCCAATCTATATGTAGATTAAAGTCACCCATGATGACTGCTGTGCCCTTATTGCATGCTTCTCTAATTTCCCTTTTAATGCCATCCCCGACCTCTGCATTACTGTTTGGAGGTCTATATACCACTCCCACTAACGTTTTTCTGCCCCTTGGTATTCCTCAGTTCTACCCATACAGATTCCACATCATCAGAGCCAATATCCTTCCTTACAATTGTGTTAATCCCTTCTTTAACCAGCAATGCTACCCTTCCTCCTTTTCCTTTCTGCCTATCTTTCCTGAATATTGAATACTCCTGGATGTTGAGTTCCCAGCCTTGGTCACCCTGGAGCCATGTTTCCGTAATCCCAATCATATCATATTAGTTTACCTCTATTTGCGCAGCAAATTCATCCACCTTATTCCGAATGCTCCTCGCATTAAGACACAAAGCCTTCAGGCTTGGTTTTTAACGCTCTTAGATCTTTTAGAATTATTATTTACACTACTTTAGTCCTAACATTATTCTTGCCTCCCCTGATTCTGCTCCAATCACAACAGAACACTTCACTGCATTATACCTCTCTGCTTGCACTCACATATCTGCTACTGCCCTCAGAACCACTTGCCTCTCTTGGCCGCATTTGCTGCTTTTTCTCAGCATGCATTCTATGCTAAGCTGTCTCACCATCTTCAAAACACTTCAACAAGGATCACACTAACCTACTGCCATTGTTCTTGCAGGAGAAGCTGGCACACAACTGAAAGGAGACTTCAAAAACAGGAGGTGGTCCAGCTACACTGCAAACTCTTGGATCTGACTATAATACAGTATGGCCACTAAGCGTGGGTTCCTGAGAGGGGTCAAGAGCCAACGGTAGGGGGTAGCCCTTGTCCTCAAGGAGCCAGCGGTGCAGGTGCACAGAGTTGGGGGATAGAAGATGAAAACATCATGGCAGCTGCTGGGAAAGTGGGCACAGAGCTATATGATGTGCTGTTGGTGATCACACATCAGTTGCTCATTAATGAAGTGGAAGCCCTTGCGATTCATAAAGGTAGTAGTTGCAGTCAATGCAGCCCTGTATTTGGGGAAGCCCGCAATCTGTGTGCACCCCAGAGCCCTATCCTCCTGCTTACAGTTGTCCATGGGGAAATGGATGAAAGTACTTGCTCTAGGAAACAAGGCATCAGTCACCTGCCTAATGCAACAGCAAACTGCAGACTGACTAATATTACTGATTTGAAATCAGAAGTCGCTGAAGGTAAGCATGCAGGTGCAGCAGGCGGTTAAGAAGGCAAATGGTATGTTGGCCTTCATAGCGAGAGGGTTTGAGTACAGGAACAAGGATGTCTTGCTGCAGTTGTACAGGGCCTTGGTGAGGCCACACCTTGAGTATTGTGTGCAGTTTTGGTCGCCTTATCTGAGGAAGGATGTTATTGCCATGGAAGGAGTGCAGCGAAGATTCACCAGGCTGATACCTGGGATGGCAGGAATGACGTATGAGGAGAGATTGGGTCGATTGGGCTTGTACTCGCTGGAGTTTAGAAGAATGAGAGGGAATCTCATTGAAACTTATAAAATTCTAACAGGACTAGACAGACTAGATGCAGGAAGGATGTTCCCGATGGTCGGGGAGTCCAGAACCAGGGGTCACAGTCTAAGGATAAGGGGTAAGCCATTTAGGACAGAAATGAGGAGGAACTTCTTCACCCAGAGAGTGGTGAACCTGTGGAATTCTCTTCCACAGAAGGCAGTAGAGGCCAATTCATTAAATATATTCAAGAAGGAGTTGGATATATTTCTTAAGGCTAAAGGGATCAAGGGATATGGGGAGAAAGCAGGGACAGGGCACTGAAATTGGATGATCAGCCATGATCGCATTGAATGGCGGAGCAGGCTCGAGGGGCCAAATGGCCTACTCCTGCTCCTATCTTCTATGTCTATGTCTATGTGATGCAGAGATGTGAAGGGGCCTATTTCCTTGAGTGTTCTGATTGGGAAAATATATTACAGGGTAGAAAAGCAGTGGCAAACATTTAAGGAGATATTTCATAACTCTCAGCAAAGATATATTCCAGTGAGAAAGTAAGACTCTAAGAGAAGGATGCACCATCTGTGGCTAACTGAGGAAAGTAAAGGATGGTATCAAATTGAAAAAAGCATACAATGTTGCGAAGAATAGTGATAGGCCAGAGGATTGGGAATATTTTTAAAAACCAGCAAAGGATGACTAAAAAAATGATAACGAAAGAGAAGATAGCTTATGAGAGTAAGCTAGCAAGAAATATAAAAACAGACAGCAAGACCTTCTACAGGTATATAAAAAGGAAGAGAGTGGCTAAAGTAACCATTGGTCCCTTAGAGGATGAGTCTGGGGAATTAATAAAGGGAAACAGGGAAATGGTGGATTCTTTGAACAAATATTTTTTATCGGTCTTCACGGTGGAAGACACTAAAAGCATCCCAATAATGGATAATCAAGGGGCTATTGGGGTGGGGGGGAACTTAAAACAATCACCATCACTGGAGAGAAAGTACTCGGCAAACTAATGGGACTAAAGGTGGACAAGTCCCCTGGACCCGATGACCTGCTTTTAAAGAGTCTTAAAAGAGGTGGCTGCAGCGATAGTGGATGCATTGGGTGTAATCTATCAAAATTCCCTGGAATCTGGAGAGGTCCCAGCGGACTGGAAAACCGCAAATGTAACGCCCCTATTTAAGAAAGGAGGGAGATAGAAAGCAGGCAACTATCAACCAGTTAGCCTAACATCTGTCATTGGGAAAATGCTGGAGTCCATCATTAAGGAAGTGGTAGCAGGACATTTAGAAAATCATAATATAGTCAAGCAGAGTCAGCATGGTTTTATGAAAGGGAAATCATATTTGTCAAATTTGCTGGCGTTATTTGAGGATGTAACGAGCAGGGTGGATAAAGGGGAACCAGTAGATGTCGTGTATTTGGATTTCCAGAAGGCATTCGATAAGGTGCCACATAAAAGGTTACTGCACAAGATCAGAGCTTACGGGGTGATGTGCCAAATAACTACCCGAATCCGAAGTTAAAGCTTAAGACTGAAACCTTTTATTAAATAAGAATCATGGCAGAGTTAACAGAGTCCATCATCGACCGAGCCCTTGGTAGAACATACCAGAAGAGGGGCGGGGCCAGGGAGGAGCATTAGTGGTTCCCCCCGGTGGAACATTCCAGACATTACAAGTACAAGTACAAATATCAGAACACAGTTATTTCATCACACGGGGTTGGGGGTAATATACTGGCATGGATAGAGGATTGGCTAACTAACAGAAAACAGAGGTCAGGATAAATGGGTCATTTTCAGGTTGGCAAACTGTAACTAGTGGGGTGCCGCAGGGATCAGTGCTGGGGCCTCAACTATTTACAATCTATATTAATGACTTGGATGAAGGGACTGAGTGTAAAGTAGCCAAATTTGCTGATGATACAAAGATAGGTGGGAAAGCAAATTGTGTGGTGGACGCAAATAATCTCCAAAGGGATATAGATAGGCTAAGTGAGTGGGCAAAAATCTGGCAGAATGTAAGGTTATCCACTTTTGTAGGAAAAATAAAAAAGCAAATTATTATTTAAATGGGGAGAGATTACAAAATGCTGAGGTACAGAGGGATCTGGGGGTCCTTGTATATGAATCACAAAAAGTTAGCATGCAGGTACAGCAAGTAATTAGGAAGGCAAATGGAATGTTGGCCTTTATTGCAAAGGGAATGGAGTATAAAAGTAGGGAAGTCCTGTTACAATCTACAGGGCTTTGGTGAGACCACACCTGGAGTACTGCAGACAGTTTTGGTCTCCTTATTTAAGGAAGGATGTACTTGTATTGGAGGCAGTTCAGAGAAGGTTCACGAGGTTGATTCCAGAGATGAAGGGGTTGTCTTATGAAGAAAGGTTGAGCAGGTTGGGCCGATACTCATTGGAGTTTAGAAGAATGAGAGGGGATCTTATATAAGATTCTGAAGGGGCTTGACAGGGTAGATGCAGAGAGGATGTTTCCCCTCATGGGGGAATCTAGAACTAGGGGGCATAATTTCAGAATAAGGGGGCACCCTTTTAAATCGGAAATGAGGAGGAATTTCTTCTCAGAGGGTTGTGAATCTTTGGAATTCTCTTCCCCAGAGAGCTGTGGAGCTGGGTCATTGAATATATTTAAGGTGGAGATAGACAGATTTTTGAAAGGTAAGGGAGTCGAGGGTTATGGGGAGCGGGCAGGGAAGTGGAGTTGAGGCCAATATCAGATCAGCCATGATCTTATTGAATGGCGGAGCAGGCTCGAGGGGCCAAATGACCTACTCCCGCTCCTACGTCTTATGTTCTTATGAGCTTACCTATTATATTTACAGGTGTGACAAACCCACTTTAAAAATAAAATGGGAATATAGGATTAAGTAGTAAATTTAGAAGAATCATTTGTTAATTCAGAAACCTTGTCATCAAGTGCAATTTTTGTTCCTCTATCATTATTCCATGCAAATGTATTCACCTTTTATCCACAAAGCAGAATTTGCTTAAAATATTGTGGTAGGATTTTCAAGTCATGGATGTCAATTGCATTTTGACATGGAGATCACAGTTATACCAAGAATGTATGGCAAAGGCATTTTTCACAAAAGTTCTCCTGCAAGTACAGTACGGGCATTTGCTTCAGAGTTACCTAAAGGCTGATCTGCTATAGCAAGTCCTTGCTCAATGGACTGGTGTTTACTGACATCTAGCAAGCTGTGATACCAGCAAACTTCTGTAGAAAATAAAGCTTAACCTCAATAGTCTAAGTGAAGCTATCTGACATTACTCAAATTGTGTTGACAACCTGACCTCATAAATAGATTAAAATCACAAAGGTGATGAAAAGACATCTCAGTTGCTGGCTCAGATCGAGTCTGCTTTGAGACAGTTTTATCTCTATTTTCCATAAAAGCTCTGTGACTAAATGTTAGAATGCATTGTAGCTTTAGCCACAGAATCAAAATATTTAACAATTGAAAGCTTCATTCAACAACTATGCAGAACTTCTGTACTTGTCTCTTCTATAAACAAGTGAGAGGATCTCAAATAAACATTAGGATTCAATAATTAATACATGACACAACAAATGTCCAAAAGCATAAGTGACTGTTTGATGCAGTAGATTAGAGAACACTGTCCTTTCATCGCCAGGACCTAGTTTACAATCCAGCCCAGACTGATGGAATAAATATTGCCCCTTTTGATTGGCTGCAAGAATTCTAAAGGTTACATGAGTTTGCTCAGTCTGGGGGAGAAATCCAACTGGCACCAGAAATGGGCACAAAGTGAGCCCGATTGCATCAGGGAGAGGCATGTTCAAAATTGGAGTGTGTGTCTCATTTGATTATGCTTGGCAAGCTGCCAGCACTGCTCACGCTGTTAACTGGCAGCTCGCCAATTGGAGAGGCCAGGAAATTTGGCATCAGTAACAACATTTAAAGGCAGCCTGCACCTCTTAAAAGGAGAGATAGGTGCCCTTTACCTTGCCTTAAAAAAAAATTATCCTTGGGCTATGGGTGTTGCTCACAACGCTATCATTTATGGCCCATCCCCAGCTGCCCTTGAGAAGGTGGTGGTGAGCCACCTTTTTGAACCACTGCAGTCGTGTGGTGAAGGTACTCACACAGTGCTGTTGGCTAGGGACTTTCAGGATTATGAATCAGCGACAATGAAGTAAAGGCACTATATATCCAAGTCAGGATGGTGTGTAACTTGGAGTGATAGGGTTCCCATGCACCTGCTGCCTTTGTTCTTCTAGGTGGGAGAGGGTGCTGTTGGGAGGTGCAGTCAAAGAAGCCTTGGTAAGTTGCTGCAGTGCATCCTGTGTATAGTATACATTATACCCATCATGCGTTGGCGATGGAAGGAGTGGATGTTTAAGGTGGTGGATGGGCAATCAAGTGGGTTGCTTTGTCCTGGATGGTGTTGAGCTTCTTGAGTGTTGTTGCAGCTGCACCCCTCCAGGAAAATGAAGAATATTCCACACACACCGGATTTGTGCCTTGTATGTCGTGGAAAGGCTTTGGGAAGTCAGGATGAGAAACTTGCAGCACAATAGCTGGCCTCTGACCTGATCTCCTAGCCATGTCATTTATGTGGTTGGTCCAGCTGAGTTTTTGGTCAATGGTGACCTCCATGATGTTCATGGCTGGGGACTCTGCAATGAAAATGCCATGGAAGATCAAGGGAAGGTGGTTGGACTCTCGTTGGAGATGGTCATTGCCTGGTACTTGTGTGGTGTGAATGTTACTTGCCACTTATTAGCTCAAGCCTAGATGTTGACCAGGTCTTGCTGCATCCAGGAATAGTTTACTTCATTACCTGAGGAATTGCAAATGGAACTGAACACTATGCAATTATCAGTGACCTTATGGAGGGGAGGTCGCTGATGAAGCAGCTGAAGACAGTTGGGCCTGGGAAGCTGCCCTGATCAACTCCGGGGGCTGAGATGATTGGCTTCCAACAACCACAACCATATTCCTTTGTGCCAAATATGACTCCAGCCAGTGGAGAGTTTTCCCTCTTATCCCCATTGACTTCAATTTTACTGGTTCTCCTGGGTGCCACCACATTTGAATGCTGCCTTGATGTCACTTTCACCTCGCCTCTGGAATTCAGCTCACTTGTCCATATTCGGACCAAGGCTGTAATCAGGTCTGGTGCCAAGGGGTCCTGACAGATCCCAAACTGAGCATCAGTGAGCAGGTTATCAGTGAGTAAGTGCCTCTTGATAGCACTTTTGACAACTCCATCCATCACGTTGCTGATGATTGAGAGTAGGCCGATAGGGTGATAATTGGCTGGGTTGGATTTGTCCTGGTTTTTATTCACAAAATATCTGGGCAATTTTCCACATTATTGGTCTGATGCCAGTGTTGTAGCTGCACTAGTACAGGTAATTCTGGATCACAGATCTTCAGCACTACAGCCGGGATGTTGTCATAGCCTTTGCAGTGTCCAGTACGCTTAGCCATTTATGGTATCAATTGAATTGGCTGAAGGCTGACATCTGTGCCAATGGAGTCCTCAGGAGGCCAAGAAGGATTGCCCACTCTGCGCTTCTGGCTGAAGTTGGTTGCGAATGCTTCAAACTTGTCTTTTATGTTCTTATGAGCCCAGCACGTGAGTGCAAGAGTTTGGAGCAGGAGTAGGCCATATGGCCCCTTGAGCCTTCTCTGCCATTCAATAAAATCATGGCTGATCTTCAGCCTCAACTCCACTTTCCTGCCCGATCCCCATATCCCTCAATTCCCCTAGGATCCAAAACTCTATCTGTCTATCTTAGCCTTGAATATACTCAATGACTCAGCATCCACAGTTCTTTGGGGTACAGAATTCCAAAGATTCACAATCATCCTAGTGATGAAATTCCTCCCCATCTCAGTCTTAAATGGCCGACCACTTATCCCGAGACTATGCCCCATAGTTCTAGAAACTAGGTTCCACCATCATTGAGGATGGGGATGTTCATGAAGCCTCCTCCTCACTCTTCTCCAATCATAAGAGCATACTTCATTGAACCTCCTTTTGCTACTACTTGCCCACTATGTACCTGTGGCACCTTTCACGTACCATCCACGCAATTCTACAGTGACACACATATCTTCATAACCTTTCAGCAGGCCACATACTAACACACTCCATTTCTTCTTGCTGGATAAGCTGGCACACAATACCAGAGAGCAGGTGCACAAGACCACCACCCATCCACATTCTGCCCCATTAGAAGAGGCGGCCATAGACATAGTGGTGGAGGACATTTGACTATCTCTTCCTCTTCTCACTGAAATCTCTCTATCACACTCTATGCATGACAAAGTATGGCTGGTTTGAGCTGCCACTCTTTGTCTCTGCTAACCCTTGTCCCTCTACCCATTCCAGCTCCATCAGACGCAAAAGGACCGAATGCAGCACAAGAAGAGGAGGACCGCCCTCCTGAGTACACACCGTCACTCAAACTTACTCTCACAGGCACCAGCTCAAAAATCAGTAGCCCACGTAGTTCAGAAGGTCAGTTAGGACAGCTAGCTGGATCACACCTCCCCGGCCAACACTGAGATGCTGCAAGCTACTGCCAGGCCCTCTGGAGCCAGAGCTCCTCGAGGTGGCCCACCACAGCCATCGCAAGTGTCCTCAGTGGATTATCAGCAGCCTTCCACCTCCCATGCTGTAACCACTGGGGCAGCACTTCATGGGAGCACCAGATTTAGGCGAAAGAGCACGTAAGACAAGCACCAACTAGTGTTGGATTTTACCATCACATACCAGCTGCACACTGCGCGAGTGGAAGCCCTTCCTCTTTTAGAATAGTCTGTGGTCTTCATATGGAGCACACATGTGGGTGCAATCAATGCTGCCCTGAACTTCTGGGAAGCCTGCTATTCTGATGAAGCCCATAGCTCTTTCTTCTTGCATTAACTGTCTCCATGGGGAAATGAATGAATGTGTTGTGCTTAGTTAGGAGTGCATCAATCGCCTACTTAATGCAGAAATGGATGACTGCAAAATGACTGATGTTACTAATGGCCCAGGTTTTGCTAGAGTGGGGCATCTTGCGGCGTGCCGCTTCAGTTAGACTTTTCCCCCTCACACTACAGCTTGAAAATCTTTGCACTGCAAATTGCAAGAAGTGCGAACTGAGAACAGTGCAATGAGGCATCTGAGAACTTGGAGAACAATGGGACTAACAGTCCATCTCCTTAACTAGTAAGATTTAAGGACAGTGAAAGAAACAGAGGAATGACGGAGATGGAAATAGGGCGAATTAGTCAAATTAGGTACAGCAAGAGCAATAAAGAGAGAGGGAAAGGAAGATTTGTTTGAGAGAGAAAAGAAAATCAGGAAAAACATTTAATTTAAATTTTTAAAAATCTGCAAGAACAATTTACTATCTGCAGGAATGAGACTCCAGAGTTTCAATTATTCCCTTTCTGGGCCAAAGAGGTTGAGTTGCATTACAGGAAGAGTAACCTTACGCTGCTGAGTACCAGCCCTAACTTTCTGCAGCAAGCTTAATTTGTATTTACTGCACAAACGCAGCAATTTCTTGAAACTCACAGGGAGGTTAAGGGCGAGATGCGAGAGTGCTACCAACTGAGCCATGGCTGACACCTAAATGCTGTGATCCCGACGTCAGGTAGTTGAGATGCTAATCAGCCAGCTTTGATGTTATTTTCCCATAGATAATAAATAAAATAAATATGTAACTTTTTCATCTGTCTCGACAATAAAAAAAAGAACTGTGTTGGGATAGTTGCTGATCCCTTTTTGGTGTGGACAGAGGAAGCAAAAAACAACAGAGTGTGACACAGCCAGTCTTCACTGCACAGCAGGACTACTCTGCTCATATTGACCGCGACAGCTATCTGCTCCCATTGCCTTCTCAGTTTGTCTGCCGGGCCTCCTGGCTGGATGCAGTGCCGTAAGAAGTTTAATGACAACACACAAGTTATCAAGGTCAGTGAATTCATCTTCAATTGCCTTACCCTTACAATTGAACCACTAGGCTCATACACTGCTGAATTCACCACCCACCTTCACTCACCTACCAAAAATCTCTATCAATCACACCTCATATACCCAACATTCATAGTTTCACCTCACCCTCACACACTTAGCACTGCTGCAAGCCTCACACCCACATCTCACACACACTTCCAGCTATTCAACCGTGACAGCCAAATCACCAAATAAAGTGAGAAAATCCTATTAAAAATAAGTTAAACTATCTGTACAGCAATGCACACAGTGTCTGTAATAAAACAGGGGAGCTGGAGGCAATAATACACTGTGAGGAACCAGACATAGTAGGGATTACTGAGACATGTCTACAGAAAAATCAGGACTGGGAGTTAAACATTGCAGGGCATAACATATTTAGAAAAGATAGGGAGGGAAAAAGTGGAGGTGGAGTAGCTGTACTTATTACGGATAACAATGGCAGTAGAATAAAGAGATGCAGCTATCAGCAAGACAAAAATAGAATCCATATGGATAGAGATAAAGGATCAATCACATTAATAGGTGTCGTCTACAGACCACCTAATAGTGGAAGGGAGGTGGAGGTAGAAATATGCAGCCAAATTAGGGAAATGAGTAAAAAACATAGAATAATCATCATGGGGGATTTCAACTACCCCGATATTAATATTAAAAAAAAAATGTTTTATTCATTTATGGGATCAGGGCGTCGCTGGCAATGCCAACATTTATTGCCCATCCCTAGTTGCCCCTGAGAAGGTGGTGGTGAGCCGCCTTCTTGAACCGCTGCAGTCCGTGGGGTGATGGTACTCCCACAGTGCTGTTAGGTAGGGAGTTACAGGATTTTGACCCAGCGACAATGAAGGATCGGCAATATACTTCTAAGTCAGGATGGTGTGTGACTTGGAGGGGAACTTGGAGGTGGTGGTGTTCCCATGCGCTTGCTGCCCTTGTCCTTCTAGGTGGAAGAGGTCGCGGGTTTGGGAGGTGCTGCCGAAGAAGCCTTGGCGAGTTGCTGCAGTGCATCTTGTAGATGGTACACACTGCAGCGACGGTACGCCGGTGGTGGAGGGAGTGAATGTTTAAGGTGGTGGATTGGGTGCCAATCAAGCGGGCTGCTTTGTCCTGAATGGTGTCGAGCTTCTTGTGTTGTTGGAGCTGCACTCATCCAGGCAAGTGGAGAGTATTCCATCACACTCCTTACTTGTGCCTTGTAGATGGTGGAAAGGCTTTGGGGAGTCAGGAGGTGAGACACTCGCTGCAGAATACCTAGCCTCTGACCTGCTCTTGTTGCCACAGTATTTATGTGGCTGGTCCAGTTAAGCTCCTGGTTAATGGTAATTGGACAGAAGAGGTAGGTAAAGGGGATAAGGGAATGGAGTTCCTCCAATGTGTACAGGACTCCTTTCTAACCCAATATGTAAAAAGCCAAACAAGAGTCGATTCGCTATTGGATATAGTAATGGGGAATGAGCCAGAGCAGATAAGAGAAGTAAAGGTAGGGGAACAGCTAGGCAATAGTGACCATAATATAATAAGCTTTAAGATGATAACTGAGAAGGACGTAAGTATGACAAAAACCAGGTTCATAGATTGGTGTAAAGCTGATTTTGAGGGGCCGAGAATAGAACTTGGGGGAAAAAATGGGCAACAATATTAGAAAACAACGGTGTAGAACAGCAATGGAAAACATTTAAGACGGTGTTCAACAGAGTGTAGGAACAATCTATTCCGCTAAAAGGAAAGAACAATCTAAACAATAATGAGACCCCATGGATCAATAAAGCCATAAGGGAACAATTGAGGGTAAGGAAAGAGGCATACATTATATAGACAGCAGGGGAGTGCATAATAAGAGAGAATACGAAAAGATTAGAAGAGAAGTCAAAAAAAAATTAGGGAGGCAAAGAGGAACTATGAAATTAAATCATCAAGGAACATAAAACAAAATATAGGCACATCAATAAAAAAAAGGTTGGGATGGGAATAGGGCCATTAAGGGAGAGTCAGGATAATATCAGAGATAACGATAGAGAGATGGCAGAAATATTAAATAATTATTTTGCTTCAGTATTTACAGGTGGACATGACATTGGATGATGAGATTAATAAAGAGATAAGTGCATTTAAAATTTAAAAAAGGAGATATATTAAATAAACTAATAAAACTCAGGATAAAAACCCCATGTCCGGATGGATTACATCCACACATTTTAAAAGAATCTAGGGAAGAGATAGCAGAGGCATTACTAAGCATATTTAATAATTCATTAGAAAAAGGTATAGCGAGAGGACTGGCAGATTTTTTTTTTAAAAATTCGCTTATAGGATCTGGGAGTCGCTGGCAAGGCCAGCATTTATTGCCCATCCCCAGTTGCCCTTGAAAAGGTGGTGGTGAGCCACCTTCTTGAACTGCTGCAGTCCCTGTGGTGAAGGTATTCCAAACAGTGCTGTTAGGTAGGGAGTTCCAGGATTTTGACCCAGCAACGATGAAGGATCGGCGATATACTTCTAAGTCAGGATGGTGTGTGACTTGGAAGGGAACTTGGAGGTGGTGGTGTTCCCATGCGTCTGCTGCCCTTGGCCTTCTAGGTGGAAGAGGTTATGGGTTTGGGAGGTGCTGTAGTGCATCTTGTAGATGGTACACACTGCAGCCATGGTACGCCGGTGGTGGAGGGAGTGAATGTTTTAGGTGGTGGATGAGGTGCCAATCAAATGGGCTGCTTTGTCTTGGATGGTGTCGAGCTTCTTGAGTGTTGTTGGAGCTGCATTCATCCAGGCAAGTGGAGAGTATTCCATCACACTCCTTACTTGTGCCTTGTAGATGGTGGAAAGGCTTTGGGGATTTAGGAGGCGAGACACTTGCCACACAATACCTAGCCTCTGGCCTGCTCTTGTTGCCACATTATTTATGTGGCTGGTCCAGTTAAGTTTCTGGTCAATGGTGACCCCCAGAATGTTGATGGTGGGGGATTCGCTGATGGTAATGCCGTTGAATGTTATGGGGAGGTGGTTAGACTCTCGCTTGTTGGAGATAGTCATTGCCTGGCACTTCTGTGGCGCGAATGTTACCTGCCACTTATCAGCCCAAGCCTGAACATCATCCAGGTCTTATTGCACACGGGCATGGACTGTTTCATTATCTGAGGAGTTGTGAATGGCGCTGAACACTGTGCAGTCATCAGCGACCATCCCCATTTCTGACTTTATGTTGGAGGGAAGGTTACTGATAAAGCAGCTGAAGATGGTTGGGCCTAGGACACTGCCCTGATGAACTCCTGCAGCGATGTCCTGGAGCTGTGATGATCGACCTTCAACCACCACAACCATATTCCTTTGTGCTAGGTATGACTCCAGCCAGTGGAGCGTTTTCCCCCCCGATTCCCATTGACTTCAGTTTTACTAGGGCTCCTTGATGCCACACTCGGTCAAATGCTGCCTTGATATCAAGGGCAGTCACTCTCACCTCACCTTTGGAATTCAGCTTTGTCCATGTTTGGACCAAGGCTGTAATGAGGTCTGGAGCCGAGTGGTCTTGGCAGATCCCAAACTGGGCATCAGTGAACAGGTTATTGGTGAGTAAGTGCCGCTTGATAGCACTGTCGATGACACCTTCCATCACTTTGCTGATGATTGAGAGTAGACTGATGGGGCGGTAATTGGCTGGATTGGATTTGTCCTGCTTTTATTGGACAGGACATACCTGGGCAGTTTTCCACATTGTCGGATAGATGCCAGTCTTGTAGCTGTACTGGAACAGCTTGGCTGCAGGCGCAGCTAGTTCTGGAGCAGAAGTCTTCAGCACGATAGCTGGGATGTTGTCATGGCCCATAGCCTTTGCTGTATCCAGTGCACTCAGCCGTTTCTTGATATCACGTGGAGTGAATCGAATTGGCTGAAGACTGGCTTCTGTGATGGTGGGGACCTCGGGAATAGGCCGATATGCATCATCCACTCGGCACTTCTTGCTGAAGATGGTTGCAAACGCTTCAGACTTGTCTTTTGCACTCACGTGCTGGGCTCCACCATCACTGAGGAGGGGGATATTCATGGCGCCTCCTCCTCCCCCCATTAGTTGTTTAATGGTCCACCACCATTCACGACTGGATGTGGCAGGACTGCAGAGCTTTGATCTAATCCGTTGATTGTGGGATCGCTTAGCTCTGTCTATAGCATGCTGCTTCCACTGTTTAGCATGCATGTAGTCCTGTGTTGCAGCTTCCCTAGGTTGGCACCTCATTTTTAGATACACCTGGTGCTGCTCCTGGCATGCTCTTCTACACTTCTTATTGAACCAGGATTGGTCCCCTGGCTTGATGGTAATGGTAGAGTGAGGGATAGGCCGGGCCATGAGGTTACAGATTGTGGTGGAATACAATTCTGCTGCTGCTGATGGCCCACAGCACCTCATGGATGCCCAGTTTTTTTTTTGAGCTGCTAGATCTGTTCTGAATCTAGCCCATTTAGCACGATGGTAGTGCCACACAACACGATGGAGGATGTTCTCAGTGTGAAGATGGGAATTCATCTGCACAATGACTGTGCAGTGGTCACTGCTACCAATGGACAGATGCATCTGCGACAGGTAGATTGGTGAGGACGAAGTCAAGTAGGTTTTTCCCTCGTGTTGGTTCTCACCACCTGTCACAGGCCCAGATTGGCAGTTATGTCCTTCAGGACTCAGCCAGCTGAGTCAGTAGTGGTGCTACCGAGCCACTCTTGGTGATGGACATTGAAGTCCCCACCCAGAGTACATTCTGTGCCCTTGCTACTCTCAGTGTTCTTCCAAGTGGTGCTCAACATGGAGGAGTACTGATTCATCAGCTGAGGGAGGGCGGTAGGAGGTAATCAGCAGGAGGTTTCCTTGCCCATGCTTGACCTGAAGCCATGAGGCTTCATGGGGTCCAGAGTCAATGTTGAGGACTCCCAGGGCCACTCCTTCCTGACTGTATACCACTGTGCCGCCACCCCTGGTGGGTCTGTCCTGCCGGTGGGACAGGACATACCCAGGGATAGTGATGGAGGAGTTTGGGACATTGGCTGAAATGTATGATTCTGTGAGCATGACTATGTCAGGCTGTTGCTTGACTAGTCTGTGGGGCAACTCTCCCAATTTTGGCACAAGTCCCCAGATGTTGGCGAGGAGGAACTTGCAGGGTCAACTGGGCTGGGTGTGCCATTGCTGTGTCCGTAGCCGGTGCCAAGTTCAATGCCAGGTGGTCCGTCCGATATTTAAGGGGGATAGAACATGTCCAGGGAATTATAGACCAGTCAGCTTAACATCGGTGGTAGGAAAAACAATGGAAACCCTACCAAAGGAGAAAAATAGATGAACATCTGGAAACCAAAAATATAATAAGGAATAGTCAAAATGGAAAGTCTTGCTTGACCAACCTCCATTAATTTTTTGAAGAGGTAACAGAGAGCGTAGACAATGGTAATGCAATAGATGTAATTTATCTGGAATTTCAAAAGGCCTTCGATAAGGTACCCCATAATAGACTGATGAACAAGGTCAGAGAATGTGGAGTCAGGGGACAAGTAGCAGAATGGATTGCTAGCTGGCTTCAGGACAGAAAGCAGAGAGTAAGGGTAAAGGGTAGCTATTCACAGTGGCAGAAGGTGGGTAGTGGTGTTCCACAAGGATCAGTGCTGGGACCACTGCTGTTCACAATTTACATTAACAAATTAGACATTGGAATCAAAAACAAAATTTCTAAATTTGCGGATGACACCAAATTGGAGGGGATAGTCAATACTGCAGACGACTGCAACAAGTTAGAGGAGGACATTAATAAACTTGCAGAATGGGCATATAATTGGCAAATGAAGTTCAATACAGATAAATGTGAGGTATTACATTTTGGTAGGAAGGATAGGGAGGGTGCAAGTCTCGGTGGAGTAGAGGAACAAAGGGATCTAGGAGTAAATACACAAAAATCACTAAAAGTTGTGACACAGGTTAGCAAGGCCACAGAAAAAGCAAACCAAGCACTAGAGTTTATTTCTCGAGGGATAGAATTGAAAAGTAGGGAAGTTATGCTAAACCTGTATCGAAACTTGATTAAACCACACTTAACGGCGTACAGTTCTGGTCGCCATATTATAAAAAGGATATAGAGGCACTGGAAAGGGTGCAGAGAAGATGTACAAGGATGATACCAGAAATGCGAGGGTATACGTATCAGGAAAGGATGAACAGGCTGGGTCTCTTCTCTT
The DNA here is from genome assembly GCF_052327205.1 of Somniosus microcephalus. Lineage (NCBI taxonomy): Eukaryota > Metazoa > Chordata > Chondrichthyes > Squaliformes > Somniosidae > Somniosus > Somniosus microcephalus. The sequence goes on from NC_140998.1 coordinate 121,457,443, forward strand.
GAAAACAGACTGAGGGGTGACCTAATAGAGGTCTTTAAAATTATGAAAAATGTTGATATAATGGATAGAGAATGTTTCCACTTATGGGGAAGAGCATAACTAGAGGCCATCAATCTAAGATAGTCACCATGAAATACAATAGGGAATTCAGAAGAAACTTCTTTACCTAAAGAGTGGTGAGAATGTGGAACTTGCTACCACAGGGAGTGGTTGAAGCGAATAGTATGGATGCATTTAAGGGGAGGCTAGACAAGCATATGAGTGAAAAGGGAATACAGGGTTACACTGATAGATTCAGATGAGGAAAGACAGGAGGAGGCTCGTGTGGAGCATAAACGCCGGCATGGACTGGTTGGGCGGAATGGCCTGTTTCTGTGCCGTATATCCTATGTAATCCTATGTATGTAATCCAAACAGATTGCACCACACTCACTGACATAGTTCCCTCTTTCTTGCAAGAGAAGGTGTCGCATAACAGGAGGCAGCAGGGGCTACTCAAAAGGTCATAGGCATGCCTGCATAACCTTACCCCTTGGAGGAGACGGTGCTGACCATTATTGGGAGGAACATTGCTGAGCCAGTGCCCAGTGGCAGGGCTGAATCATATGTAAAAGATGGTATGCTCATATCTAATCCAGCTTCTCACATCCCACTTCCCCCTCATCCCATAATCTCTTCTGATTTACAGATGGTCTTAAGCATGCACCTCTTGCTTTCCAGCCCCCCTCCGCTCACCACAACCTTACCCTTGTGCCTTTCTCCTTTCAGACAGCCAAGAATTGCAACCTGGCCAGGCATTGGTGGAGGTGCAGGAAATGTAAGAGAAAGAACACAGTGATGCAGAACACACAGCACCGTCACTCGATTTCACACTCCCAGACACCAGCTCAGATACTGACACACTGCATACTTTAGAGGATATGTTAGACGTGGGATCTGCACGTGGTGAGATGCCGGGCACGAGTTGCCTGCAGCCAGGCCAGGGGAAAAGATAGCACAGGTGCCAGCTCACCAAAGGGTGAGGTCGCACGTGTTCCGATTCACAGGGCTCAGATGGGGACTTCGATGGGGCGGCCTACAGAAAAACGCTGGCTGGCATTCACAATGAAATACTTGGTGCATTGGCAGGCCTGCCAGAAAGCCTGAATGCAATGTCAAGGAGCATGGAGGAGGCGAGCACCAATCTTTCCCAGGGCTTTGCGTAGAGCGTGGAGCCCATCCTTTCCAGTGTGGAAGGGGTGGGCAGATCCATTAGCACACTTGTAGACTCAACCACGATGCAGCAGCTGATGGCCGATGTCTCAGCTTCATTTTAGCACAAGCAGAAGCCACCCAATGTCTGAGTGCTGCAGTGGAAGCTCAGACTGAAGTCATACAGGCTCAGCTTGCTGCCACACAACCACAGACTGCTGTCATCATGGCTGGGTTTACCAGTGTTGAAAGGGGCTTGCAGGGTGTCACAGCAGTCCAGCAATCTGTCCCCCAGCAGATTACTAGGATTGCTGAGGCGCCGCCCCGGCGGAGTGGCAATAGCTCCATGGAGGGCGAACCTACTGTGTCCTCTCAGGATGGCAGCATTCGTCCTCTCAGGATGACAGCATTCATCCTCCCACCACTGCCATTCCACCAGTGGCCTTGCTGTTGCCTGTTCAGACTGCTGGCGGCCATGCTGAGGTGCTGCAGTCCGAAGCAGGGCCTACTAGGCCCAGAGTTGCTCGAGGATGCTTTGCAAGGCCATCTGTAGTCTCCCCCACTGAAAGTCAGCAATCTTCCACCAACCATGCTGCAGCCACTGCGTAGGAGCACTAGGACAGGCAAAGGCACACTGAAGACAGGCACTATTGGAATGCACAAGGGTGATTATATTGTAATGGTGTTATCATAAAATTGGCTTGGAATGTTTGTTTTGTGGTGGCCTTTATTGTAGCATTAAGCCAAGAGGATGCTGTCATGGTCATCAACAGAGGGAAGGTAAGGTGTGGGACTATTGTTGAATGGGAAATTGGGGTTGCATACACTGGTACTGCAGTCGGATGATTCGATCACGGACAGCCTGGGCATAAGGGGGCTGTCTGGGTTGCCACCTCTCTTCCGATTTCTCCTCTTCCTTCTCCTCCTCAGCTGGTTGTCGTAGAGCTGAGCCCTCATGACGGCAAGGTTGTGGAGCATGCAGCAGACCACAAAAAATCTTGAGACGCGCCCTGGTGAGTACTGCAGGGCAGCAGAAGCGTTGTTCAATGATACCAATGGTCTGCTCTATCAGATTCCATGTGGCAGCATGGCTTTTGTTATATGCGTGTTGCCCACATTTGGTTGGGTAGTGCAGTGGAGTCATGAGCCAGGTGGTCAGCAGATAGCCCTCGTCGCCCAGCAGCCACCCTCTGGTTTGTTGTGGTGGCTCAAATGCTGATGGTACAGCAGACTATTGCAGATTGACGGCATCACGACTGCTGCCAGGATAACGAGCATTGACCTGCATGATGCGCTGAGTATGGTCACACACCAGCTGGATATTGAGGGAGTGGAATCCCTTTAGGTTGCGGTACATCTCTGAATTGAGGTGTGGTGCCCGCAAAGTGACGTGTGTGCAGTCAATGGCACCCTGCACCATAGGGAAGCCTGCTATCATGGCGAAGCCGCCTGCTCGTCCCGCCTGCTTCTCTCTGGCAAGCTCTCTCAGTTCTCCTTGCAAACAATGCCTCAATCACCTCCCTTATACAGGAGAGGACGGCGAACTGGGAGATGTTACAGATGTCGCCTGCTCCAGCCTAGAATGAGCCCGACGCGAAGAAGTTCAAAACCACGGTCACCTTAACAGTCACTGGCAATGCCATCCTCGCCCTGGACTGAGGCTGCAGGTCTGCCTGCAGCAGGTGGCAGATTTCAGTGAGCACCTCCTTCGTAAAACGGAGATATCGCATGCACTGTTCCTCGCTGAGGTTGAGGTCGAAGAATAGCTCCTTGAAGACCCTGGGTGGCTATGGCCTCCTGTTGAGATCCCTTCTCCCCCTCCTCCTGCCTCTTCGAGCAGCTTGGCCTGCTCTGTGTCACCTCTGCTCATTCTTGCTGTCATGCTGCAGCCCAAGGGGGATACAAACTACTTCACCCATGTCAGGGAGCAACTAGTCCGAGCAGACCCCTTGCAAGTCAGTACCAAGTCCTTGAGCACGTGCCACACCACTCCTTGTAGACTTTAGGCAACTTTAAAGAAGTCTAGAAAGCACCAAACACTTCTACAAACTCAGCAACAGCCAGCAGAAATCAATCAACAATTAGCCTGTAAGTAGGTGATGATCCCTTTAAATAGCACAGGTGTGGTGACTTCCTGGGGCTGAACACACGTTCAGCTGTGTGAGGTTAAGAGAGGGTGTCAGCACCAGAGTGGAGGTTGAAGATGGCAGCGCTAGCATCAAAGAAGCATTACACGCTGACTGACGTCACGATCTGCCTATTCTGCATACTTATGGCGCACACGCCCTTACCAAAATGCCATCTGGCGCAGCCCGAACTAGAAGTATGCGCGTGCTGCTCAGATGCCATTTTGGACACATAACGGCACACATAGCATCGAAAAATCAGGTACTACGGAACCGAATTACTAGTCCATTGAATTAAGCGTCTGATTTTAGATGCTGTTCTGTGAGTTCATCTTACTGTGAAATAAAGGAGCTTACTGATTCGTAACAATGCTCAGCTCACCAAGTGTTTACTTGGTCCACTTTTGGTGAGGGTGAAGAAATGTGTGAAAGATACAAATGTCTGCTTCAGATCACAAGGGGATATCATTGTTACACCCCTGGGTCACACTATCATATAGTTAGATATTGGGCAGTTCAGGCACAACCGGAAACACAAGATGTGCAGATCACTTACAGGAGTTGACTGGCTGTATCCGAGAGAATAGCTAAAAGTCCTTAGATTTGTACCAACCACACTCCCAACATTATTGTCCATTAGCAAACCATTGCTGCTGGTGTAAAGCTTCCTGGCCACAGTACGATATTGGCAATGTAAATTCAAAAAATAACTCATTTTACAAAAATGTTCAAATATACAGATGTTTTCTGAGAATTTGACAATGACTGAAAAGGAGTTTAATGGAATCTGGCAGGTATTGACCCATCATAAGATATTACATTACTCTTGGCTAGCGACACTCTTGACTTTTGTATGCCTGGAACTTCTCAGAAACTACAGCATATTACATTGATTAACGATTGAATGAACTTTTGCCAGATAGGACCATTACAACAGAAATGTTTCAGAAGTTGTTTCTGATTCATACAACCACTTAATTACATCTCCTGTGAAAGGTTAATTTCTTTTAAAGTAGGGTAAAAAACATGCTTAAATGTATGATGTGGGCGAAGGTATTGCTGAAAGTACACAGCCTAATAAATCTAGCAATACAATACTGAACTCTAACCAGAAGTGCAAGTTCAAACTCCAGCCATAACCGAATATCACATTTAAAACGCCTTGCTGTCTGAGTTTTGGTAGTTTAGCCATTGCAGATTTTCATAAATTCTTTATCTTTTTGATCATAGGATATACCAGTAACTGCAATCTCCTCCTCTTCCTCCCCCCCAAATGCGTACCCCTCGTCAATGTCAGTTTGTGCCCATCTGATAACAGTCACTGAAATACCAGTAAGACTCCACATTATGATAATAATAGATCTCATTACAGGCAAATTTCTGAGTTTTCTTCTTGTTGCAGCCTGAGGTTCTGTTCCACTACTGCCCTGGCAGATAAAAACTTCCAACCAAGTAACATGCACCAAGATACTGTCAAAACTGAGGCAATCCAGAAAGTAAATCATGCATTCGCTAAAACAGAACCAGGAGATGTTCTTCTGCATCTGCTCTCTTGCCAGTAACAGGCAATTACGTCAACAATGTTTCCTACATAAAATTAAGCAGCAAGGCATGTGGCTAGTCGCCCAGTTGAAGCAGCCTAAGAGCAGAAGGCGGCTTTTCTGAACACAGATGTATTCCACATGTAAAGAAAGACTTGCATTTATAGAGCGCCTTTCACGACCACCAGCTGTCTCAAAGTGCTTTACAGCCAATTAAGTACTTTTGAAGTGGAGTCACTGTTGTAATGTGGGAAACGCGGCAGCCAATTTGCGCACAGCAAGGTCCCACAAACAGCAATGTGATAATGACCAGATCATCTGTTTTTGTTATGTTGGCTGAGGGATAAACATTAGCCAGGACACCGGGGATAACTCCCCAACTCTTCTTCGAAATAGTGCCATGGGATCTTTTACATGCACCTGAGAGAGCAGACGGGACCTCTGTTTAACATCTCATCTGAAAGACAGCACCTCCGACAGTGCAGCATTCCCTCAGCACTGCACTGGACAGTCAGCCTAGCTATATGTGTTCAAGTCCCTGGAGTGGGGACTTGAACCCACAACCTTCTGACTCAGAGGCAAGTGTGCTACCAACTGAGCCACAGCTGACACCTCAACTTAAGGACAATAGTGATATATGAAATATTCTATATAAATCCAACATTAATTGACGACTGCGGCAATACTTAAGACATGTTACATTCAAACAATTACAAGAGTCTGTGTGTGTACCATGATACACTAAGCATAAGGCAGTTACAAAGTAAAAACAAAAGGCACAACACCAAAACAGATCTACTATTGATGCAAAAAATTCGAGGAATCCGAGATAATGTATTACTAATTTCATGTCACAATTACTACCTGGCCTGATTACTTCCTGTATATTTTGAGATCTTTAGATAAACCTCTTACATTAACAAAAAAAATGGAAGACCTAGCAGCCTGGCATCAAGGAGGAGTGGGGGTTCATGGGAAGAGGGAAACATTATATACCGATAGGAAAAGGAGAAAACTAAACACAGAGGGGGCGGTGTTTGTATATCAGATGGACGATGGTAGGACATCTGTGACACCTGCCCAAGCAGAAGCCTCAACCAAATTGTATGGTCAGGCATTTGAAAGCAGTCGACAAGTTGCCAGCATCAATCGCACTACTAACAGGCAGCTCACTAATTGGGAGGGTGGGAAATCTGGAGGGGCAGCAGCTTCTTAAATGCAGCCTGCAATCAAGATTCTCTGATGCAACCATGGAGTTGCTTGTAGAGCAAATGAGGAACAAAAAGGAGGTGCGCTTTCCCGCCAATGGGCGCTCCATCAAATTAGCCAGCAGCAATGGAGAGAGAAGGACAGTGCCAGCAGCATTATCCCTAGGACCAGTGCAGGAAGAAATTTAACCACCTCATCAGGACTCTCAAGGAACTATGCCCCTTCACATCTCTGCATCCCACTACTTTAGTCCTAACATTATCCTTCCCTCCCTGCTTCTCCTCCAAGCACAACAGGTCACTTCACTACACTTCTTTCTGCTTGCACTCACACATCTGCCCCTACCCTCGCAGCTACTTGCCTCTCTTGGCCACATTTGCTGCTTTCTCTCAGCATGCATCTTATGCTAAATTGTCTCACCATCTTCAAAGCCCTTCAATAGGGTACACACTAACCCACTGCCGTCATTCTTACAGGAGAAGCGGAGAAGCTGACACACAACTGAGGGAGAATTAGAAAACATTACTGACATGACAAATATTACTGATTTTCGTTCTGGTGGGCTAGAAGGAACATAGACAAAGAAGTTGAGGGCTGCAGTGACCTTGACTGCAACAAGCAATGTTGTGCTTGCTGTGGCAGTTGGCTGCTAGTCTTGTTGCAGGATGGGACACAACAGAGCTTTCCTGGAGAGCTAGGGCCTCCATATGCACTTACCCTTAGAGAACTGCAGGTACGTTGTCCTAAAGCTATACTCTCTGTTGGGGGGGGCAGGATAAGAATTCCCGTGACCATGCCCTCCTTCTATTTGCTACATTCTATTGGTTATTTTTTCTTATTGTTGTTGCTGCTCCTCCTTATCCTCTAGCCAGACTGGAATTGCCAGAAAGATCCTCATGAAGAAAAAAGTGTCTTACCAGAGGCCCCTTAACAAACTGTATGGCCTAACAAACAATTAAATGTGCTCAATATATTATGAAAGCATTTCCCTTTATCTTGAAAAATGGTGCACCACACATTCCCTGTCACCAAATATGGGCTACGAGCCTTTTTGCACCACTTCTCTAAGCATTCCACTATTTCCCAAATGTACTGATGTACATATGGCAGTTCTAGGATAGAAGAATTACAGCTATGCTATTTACTGTGATTAAATGCTTCCCCCATAGGGAAACCAGTCTTAGAATAGCCAATTTACAATTATTGATGGAATTACGTTATTGCAGTGCAGCATTTATCCCCAATGAAACGCTTCCATTGCAAAATCAGCGTGCACACTAGCTATGACAAAGGAGTAAATTAAAACAGAGAAGGCAATGAAAAACAAAAGGAGAGAGAAGAGAAATACAGGACTAACAACAAAGAAAAAAGGGATACGGAAGATGCAATGAGGAGAGGAATGGGAGGAGAAAGGGAGACAAAGGAGCTACAAAAAGAGAAAGTGTAAAGAGAAATACTGAGACAGAGCAATTACAGTAGTAGCTAATGTGCTATGGAATACAGGTAGTAGGAAATAGGTTTGTGCCTGTGACTTGCACATGGTGCATCATTTATATTGGTTGTGGCCATTCATTAGAGGAGGAGAGTGCTGGACATTTATCCACATGGAAGGAGAGAAAAATCATCAGCCAAGTCATGGTGCACTTTTATCACTCACTTCCTGAATAAGCACATCAAATATTGCACACCAAAATGGATACACTCCAACACTTGAAATTGAACAAGTTCTGCATCATTGGTTTAGAAGCTCACTAAACAACTGATTTGATCACAGTAACTTGGATTTTAAAGTGACTGGAAGTCTAATTAGAATTATCGTTGTTATTTTCCATCCTTATCCTAAATTTCAAAGTAAATTTAAAGATGCTTTTGTGTTTTCCTTTCATTTCGATTTGGTGTGCCTAACATCAGTGAGCTGGCTCTCAGCATTTTGCTGTTAAATCTGGTTTCCACAGAATGGTGGCAGATCTGTAGATCCAACTTCATCTGGGTCGACAAGTCTGCTGCCATTCTACAGAAATTTGACTTAACAGGAGCATAAAAGCTGGCAGCTGGCTTACAGGTGTGGGGCTTCCAGAAACCAAATTAAGAGCCACATAAAAGCTTTTTACAATGGTTAGCGTAGGAAGAGTATTTTGGATGTAGTTACTCCCTTCGATGTATGTAATGTAAAAAATATTTTAAGAGTTGAAATATGATGATTTATAGCACTGCAATTCTCCCTAACCCACCCTTCCCCTACATAGAATCATAGAAAGTTACAGCACGGAAGGAGGCCATTTCGGCCCATCGTGTCCGCGCCGGCCAACAAAGTGCTATCCAGCCTAATCCCACTTCCCAGCTCTTGGTCCGTAGCCCTGCAGGTTAGAGCATCCCAAGTGCACATCCAAGTACTTTTTAAATGTGGTTCGGGTTCCTGCCTCTACCACCCTTTCGGGCAGTGAGTTCCAGACCCCCACAACCCTCTGGGTGAAGACATTTCCCCTCAAATCCCCTCTAAACCTTCCCCCAATTACTTTAAATCTGTGCCCCCTGGGTTTTACCCCTCTGCTAAGGGAAATAGGTCCTTTCTATCCACTTTATCTATGGCCCCTCATAATTTTATACACCTCAATAAGGTCTCCCCTCAGCCTCCTCTGTTCCAAGGAAAACAGACCCAGCCTATCCAGTCTTTCCTCATAGCTAAGATTCTCTACTCCCAGCAACATCCTTGTAAATCTCCTCTGTACCCTCTCTAGTGCAATCACATCCTTCCTGTAATGTGGTGACCAGCACTGCACGTAGTACTCTAGCTGAGGCCTAACTAGTGTTTTATACAGTTGAAGCATAACCCCCCTGCTCTTGTATTCTATGCCACGGCTAATAAAGGCAAGCATTCCGTATGCCTTCTTAACCACCTTATCTACTTGGCCTGCTACCTTCAGGGATCTGTGGACATGCACTCCAAGGTCCCTTTGTTCCTCTACACTACTCAGGGTCCTACCATTTAATGTGTATTCCCTTTCCTTGTTAGCCCTCCCCAAATGCATTACCTCCGGATTGAATTCCATTTGCAACTGTTCTGTCCACCTGACCAATTTATTGATATCTTCCTGCAGTCTACAGCTTCCTTCTTCAGTATCAACCACACAGCTGATTTTAGTATCATCTGCAAACTTCTTAATCATACCCCCTATATTTAAGTCAAGATCGTTGATATATACCACAAAAAGTAAAGGACCTAGTACTGAGCCCTGCAGAATCCCACTGGAAACAGCCTTCCAGTCACAAAAACACCCATCAACCATTACTCTCTGCTTCCCGTCTCCGAGCCAGTTTTGAATCCAACTTGACACTTTGCCCTGGATCCCATGGGCTTTTAACTTCGTGACCAGTCTGCCATGTGGAAACTTATCAAAAGCCTTGCTAAAGTCTATATACACTACATCAAATGCACTACCCTCATCTACCCTCCTCGTTACCTCCTCAAAAAATTCAATCAAGTTTATCAGACACGACCTTCCCTTAACAAATCCGTGCTGACTATCCTTGATTAATCAGTGTCTTTCTAAATGAAGATTTATCCTATGTCCTTCAGAATTCTTTACAATAATTTTCCCACCACCGAGGTTAGACTGGCTGGCCTGTAATTACTCAGTCTATCCTTTTCTCCCTTATTAAACAAGGGTACCAGATTAGCAGTCCTCCAGTACCACACCTGAAGCCAGAGAGGATTGTAAAATGATGGTCAGGACCTCTGCTATTTCCTCTTTTGCTTCGCTTAACAGCCTGGGATACATTTCATCCGGACCTGGGGATTTATCCACTTTTAAAGCTGCGAAACCCCTTAAGACATCCTCTCTCACTATGTTTATTTCATGTAATATTTCACACTCCTCTCCTCCCCCCCCCCCCCCCGGATAGCAATGTCTGCTTCGCCCCCATGGCGACCTGGTGTTTCTTTCAAGCTGGATAGCCACTTCACTAATGTCTCACACTGGCTGAATGCACAGCAATGCTCATTCAATACTGATTTTTGCCAGCTTGTGCTCACTCTCTAAGACAGCCCCTCATCTGGATTTCTTTATGGGAACTGTTGTCCAATGTACCCATAACAGATACCAACTGATCAGCAGAACAGTTCCGTGCTACAAAGGAAGCAAACCTCCGTTACATAAATTTATATAGCGCCTTTAACGTAGTAAAACATTTCAAGGCGCTTTACAGAAGCGTTATCAAAGAAAATTTGGCACCGAGCCACATAGGAGATATTAGGACAGAGCATTGGAATAGTCAAGTCTAGAGGTAACAAAGGCATGGATGAGAGATTCAGCTGCAGAGGAGCAGAGACAGAGCGGAGTCGGGTGATGTTAGAGGTGGAAGTAAGTGGCCTTGGTGATGAAGCGGATCTGTGGTTGGAAGCCAATTTCGGGGTCAAATAGGACACCAAGGTTGCGAACGGTCTGCTTCAGTCTCAGGCGGTTGCCAGAGGGAGGAAGGGAGTCAGTGACTAGGGTACAGAGTTTGTGGCAGGGTCCGAAGCCAATGTCTTCAGTCTTCCCAATATTTAGTTGGAGGAAATACTGCTTATCTAGTACTGGATGTCAGACTAGCAGCGAGACAAATCAGACAGTGGAGGGGTCGAGAGAGATGGTGGTGAGGTCGAGCTGGGTGTTTTCAGCATACATGCGGAACCGGATGTTGTGTTTTCATATGCTGTCGCTGAGGGGCAGCAGGTAGATGAGAAATAGGAGAGGGCTAAGAATAGATCCTTCGGGGACCCCAGAGGCAATGGTGTGGGAGTGTGAAGAGAAGCCATTGCAGGTGATTCTCTGGCTACGACTTGGATAGGTAAGAATGGAACTAGGTGAGGGCAGTCCCATCCACCTGGACAACAGAGGAATGGTGTGGTCAACCATGAGGAAGGCAGGATACAGTATTGTAATGTAATATCTCAGTGTAACATGTTTAAAATATTTTAATTGCTTTTGAAACATAACTCAGGAGATGGTGCACACATCTCTAGCTTTATTCTAAATGCAGCTCCCATCTTGAGCATGAGTGGTTTTTGTATCAATCCCACCTCTGACCAGCAGAGGGCTCTACTCAACTTTATGCATATAGTTTTTTCCAATAAACTATATAGGGTAAATATTTTGCTTCAGTGCTCCTGGCACAAACACATATTGCATGCATATTGGAAAACTATGCATCCCCAACCCAAGACCACATTTCTGCAACATTTCCTTCTAGTCTGAAGTGATGTGGCGGCTTTAAATTTTGTTTCCACCCCATTACAATACTGTATCCTGCCTTCCTCATGGTTGACCACACCATTCCTCTGTTGTCCAGCTGGATGGGATTGCCCTCACCTATTTCTGGCATCATATAATGGTTTGTAGCCTATATTAACAGTCAGGAGACTATTTGCAACACTCGAGCTTTATTCCAAATTGTCAGCTCCCATCTCAGACCACCGGGGATTTTTATATTAGTTCTACTTCTGAACACCAGGTAGCCATATTCAATGTTATAAATATTCGGGCAAAAATTCACTGCCTCGCTCCTTGGCACACGCCAGGAGCGCACATCAAAAACTGCATACCCACGATTTCCTGTCCAATCTGTCCAAATCACAGGCTGGGATTGCACAATTTTGCGATGTGTTCTCCTGGTTCATTCCAAGCAGCAATGCAACAGAATCTTTACCCCATCATTTAATCCCCTCCATTCTATTATTCTCTTTAAAAGTTCAGGAAATTCTAGGGAGAGTACACAAACACGTCCCCATTTTATAGGAGAAATGATTAGTCTCAAATCAATTTTGAGCACCCTTTAAAAAAAAACAGCAGTTTTCTTACTGTTGTGGAGATCGCCACTAACCCCCAACCATCACCCCCCCCCCCACCCCACATCCACCCACCTAGGTTTCCCTGCAGGCAGAATGCTCCACTGACGTCACAGACAGGAAATGTTGTTTCATGGAGAGAGATACTCTTCCCCAGCAATGGAAGGAAGAAACCTGCTGCTGACACCAAGGCAGGGGCTGGAAGTGGCCGAGGAGGGCAGCAGCAGGAACATAGTGCCACGCTCCTGGATTCAGTGCAGGAAGTGCTTTCATGACCTAACCAGGTCAGGAAAGGGGAGTACAGTTGCACATTCACCTACATCTTGCTGTGTGCATCACCCCACCCTCACCCCCGCACTCTGCCTTCTCAAGCCTACTCACTCATCACTCCTCACACCCACTTACCTTCCGCACGCACCCATCCTTCTCTTTCTAGGCACTTCCTCATATCGCCATCTAGGCATCTCCCACTCACCCTCATCCTTATGCAATTTCATGCCTCGCCCTCAGTCACCCTGAGCAAATGCACTGCATCCATCGGGTGAACACATACCATTACAGTCACTCATAGGTCTATTTGTTCAGTCATTGCAGAACACGAGAGAGCGGGAGAACACCAAAGGTGGGCCTCCACACATTTCCCAGCTCACCAGTGCAGAGGAGGCAGCACTGGAGGCAAGTGGAGTTTCAGCGTCCCTGACCATTGGAGATGGGGACATGCCAGCTATCTCGTGGCAATTAAATAAAAGCCACCCACATGTCATATGGCACTCAGTCATGTTGACTTGATTTCAACAGTGAATGAAATATGATCATCATCATAATGATAACTTGCAACATTCTTACCTTACCAGTACTAATTCCTGGCCGTCACAAAAGCTGCCGGTGCCACCCGCAGCCAGGGGTTAACAGCCGCAGGGGACTAATTTATCAATAGCCCAGCGTTTAACTCACCGTGCCGGCAGGAGGCTCCAATGTAGCATAGCCCAAGTGTTGTTGCTGCTAGAACAGCCTCTTTGAAAGGGGCCAGGAGGCTCTCCAGAAAGAACGATGTGGGACCACATCTCCGAGGCCATCACCGTCAGCAGTGTCACCCCACCACCTGGCTCCAGTGCCCAAAGAAGCTTCATGACCTCAGACCAGGGGTCAAGGTCAGTGAATGCATCTTCAAAAGCCGTCTCCGACCAACTTCACCAGTAACATAGAAACATAGAGATAGGAACAGGAGTAGGCCATTCGGCCCTTCGAGCCTGCTCCGCCATTCAATGAGATCATGGCTGATCTTCGTCTGAGATCATAGCTGATCTTACCAGTTCAGTACCCCGTCCCCGCCTTTTCTCCGTAACCCTTAATCCCCTTAGCCTTCAGAAATATATCCAATTCTCTCTTGAAAATATTTATTGAATTAGCCTTCACAGCCCTCTGTGGCAGGGAATTCCACAGGCTCACCACTCTTTGAGTGAAGAAATTCTTCCTCATCTCTGTTTTAAATGATTTGCCCGCTATTTTTAGACTGTGGCCCCTGGTTCTGTGCTCCCCGGCCATTGGAAACATTCTCTCTGAATTCAGCCTGTCCAGGCCTGCCATAATTTTATATGTTTCGATGAGATCCCCTCTCAATCTTCTAAACTCCAGTGAGTACAAGCCCAAACAATTTAATCTCTCTTCGTAGGTCATTCCCGCCATTCCAGGTATCAGCCTGGTGAATCGCCGTTGCACTCTTTCCATGGCAAGAACATCCTTCCGCAGATGGGGCGACCAAAACTGTACACAATACTCCAGATGCGGTCTCACCAGCACCTTGTACAGCTGTAGTAAGGTATCCCTATTCCTATACTCGAACCCCCTTGATATGAAGGCCAACATACCATTTGCCTTCTTAATCGCCTGTTGCACCTGCATGCTCTCCTTCAGTGACTGGTGCACAAGAACACCCAGGTCCCTCTGCACTTCCCCATCTCCCAATCTATTGCCATTTAGATAATAATCTACCCTCCTGTTTTTACCCCCAAAGTGGATAACCTCGCATTTATCCACATTATAGTGCATCTGCCACGTATCCGCCCATTCCCCCAACCTGTCCAAATCGCACTGTAGCCTCCTGACATCCTCATCAGAGCCCACCCCTCCTCCTAGTTTAGTGTCGTCAGCGAATTTGGAAATATTGCATCCAATTCCCTGATCCAGATCATTTATATATATTGTGAACAGCTGGGGTCCCAGGACAGATCCTTGCGGCACCCCGCTGGTCACTGCCTGCCACTCCGAAAACGAGCCGTTTATTCCAACTCTCTGTTTTCTATCCGCCAGCCAGTTCTCTATCCACGTTAATACTTTGCCCCCAATCCCATGAGCCTTAATTTTGCATGATAATCTTTTGTGTGGAACCTTATCGAAGGCTTTCTGGAAGTCAAGGTACACCACATCCACTGGCTCTCCCCCATCTATTTTACCAGTTACTTCCTCAAAAAATTCCAGCAGATTAGTCAAACACGATTTACCCTTTGTAAATCCATGTTGACTCTGTCCGATCCTTTCCCCATTTGTCAAGTGCTCCGCTATTTTATCCTTAATAATGGACTCTAGCATTTTGCCCACAACCGATGTAAGGCTTACTGGTCTATAATTCCCTGCTTTCTCTCTACCCCCCTTTTTAAATATTGGGGTAACATTAGCTACCCTCCAATCCACGGGTACTGTTCCCGAGTCAATGGAGTTCCGGAAGATGATCCTTAGAGCATCTGCTATCTCCAGGGCCACCTCCTTAAGTACCCTAGGATGTAGTTTATCAGGCCCCGGGGATTTGTCGGCCTTCAGTCCCCTCAACTTACCCAACACCATATCCCTAGAGATACTAATTTCTGTCAGCTCCTCCCTCTCATTAGTCCCTATGTTTGCCGATATTCCTGGGAGGTTATTTGTGTCCTCCTTTGTGAATACAGAACCAAAGTATGAGTTTAATTGGTCTGCCATTTCCTTATTCTCCATTATATATTCTCCCGAATCGGACTGCAAGGGACCGACTTGGGATTTTACCAGTCTTTTCCTCCTGATATACCGATAAAAGCTTTTGCAGTCTGTCTTTATGTTTGCTGCAAGTTTACTTTCGTATTCTATTTTCCCCTTCCTGATTAATCCCTTTGTCCTCTTTTGCTGTATCCTGTACTGCCCCCAATCTTCCGGTCTGGTGCTTTTTTTTGCCAGTTGATATGCCCTTTTTTTTGATTTTATGCTGTCCCTAATTTCCCTCGTTATCCACGGTTGAGTCACCTTTTTAGGTTTATTTTTATGCCAAACCGGTATAAACATGTTCTGGAATTCTTCCATTCTATCTTTGAATGCTTGCCATTGTCTATCCACTGTCAATCCCCCCAGAAACACCACCCAATCAATCTTACCCAATTCCCGTCTCATACCCTCGTAATTCCCTTTATTTAAGTTCTGGACCTTAGTCTCTGATTCAATTTCCTCACTCTCCATCTCGACTGAGAGCTCGATCATATTATGATCGCTCTGACCCAAGGGGCCTCGTACAAGAAGATTGCTGATAAGTCCCTTCTCATTGCACAATACCCAGTCTAAAATGGCCTGATCTCGAGTCGGCTCCTCGACATATTGGTCCAGATAACCGTCCCGAAAACATTCCAGGAATTCCTCCTCCTCAGAATTTTTACTAATTTGGGTAGTCCAATCAATATGTAAATTAAAGTCACCCATGATGACAGCTGTGCTCTTATCGCACGCTTCTCTAATTTCCCTTTTTATGCCTTCCCTCACCTCCATATTACTATTTGGAGGCCTATATATCACACCCACTAACGTTTTTCTCCCCTTGCTATTTCTCATTTCTACCCATACAGATTCCGTTTCATCCGAGTTAATATCCTTCCTTTCCATTGCATTAATCCCCTCCTTTACCAGCAATGCTACCCCACCTCCCCTACCTTTTTGCCGATCCTTCCTAAATATTGTATATCCCTGGATGTTAAGTTCCCAGCCTTGCCCACCCTGCAGCCACGTTTCTGTAATCCCAATCAAATCATACTTGTTTACCTCTATTTCCACAACTAATTCATCCACCTTGTTCCTAATGCTTCTAGCATTAAGATACAAAGCCTTCAGGCTTGCTTTTTTCACACTCTCATTATGAATTAGTTTGGCCCTTTGTGTTTCTCTCCTTTGCTTATTGCTTCTCACCTTTCTACCATCTATTTCTGACTTCATATGACTTCCCTCTTTTCCACTACCTAGGTTCCCATCCCCCTGCCAAATTAGTTTAAATCCTCCCGAACCGCCCTAGAAAATATTACCCCGAGGACATCGGCTCCCTCACAGTTCAGGTGTAGACCGTCCCCTTGGTACAGGTCACTCCTCCCCAAGAACTGGTTCCAATGCCTCAAGAATTTAAATCCCTCTCCCTTGCACCACTGCTCAAGCCACGTATTTAGCTTATCTATCTTACTCTCTCTAAACTTATTAGCTCGTGGCACTGGTAGCAATCCAGAGATTACTACCTTTGAGGTCCTACTTTTCAATTTAGCTCCTAACTCCCTAAATTCAGCTTGTAGGACCTCCTCCCTCTTTTTACCTACATCGTTGGTACCTACATGTACCACGACAACTGGCTGATCCCCCTCCCCCTTCAGAATGCTCTGCACCCGCTCCGAGACATCCTTGACCCTTGCACCAGGGAGGCAACATACCATCTTGGAGTCTCGGTCTCGGCCACAGAAACTCCTATCTATCCCCCTTACAATTGAATCCCCTATCACTATAGCCCTATCCCTCTTTTTCCCGCCCTTCTGTGCAGCAGAGCCAGTCATGGTGCCCTGAACCTGGCTGCTGGTGCCTTCCCCTGATAAGTCATCTCCCCCAACAGTACCCAAAACGGTAAACCTGTTTTGGAGGGAGATGACCGCAGGTGACTCCTGCACTACCTTCCTGCCTTTACCCTGCCTTTTGGTCACCCATTTACTGTCTGAGCTAGCCTTTACCTGCGGTGTGACCAACTCACTGAATGTGCTATCCACAACATCCTCAGCATCGCGTATGCTCCAGAGTGAGTCCATTCGCAGCTCCAGCGCCGCCATGCAGTCCGCTAGGAGCTGCAGCTGGACACACTTCCTGCACACATAGTTGTCAGGGACAGTGTCCCTGATTTCCCACATGGCACAGGAGGAGCATGACACGGGTCCGAGCTGCCCTTCCATGACTTAACCCTTACAATACCCTTTTATTTACTACGATTTAGCTTAATTATTGAATTCTACTTAGAATAAGTTTGTGAAAGTACTCACACACTTCTCAATGCACGACTCCCCCACCTCCCCCCCGCATTAATCACCTACCAACAATCTGTACCAATCACGAGGCACACCTCCCATTCCGAGCCTCACCTCACCCCCTTGGAGGAGACGGTGCTGGCCATTCTTGGCAGGGGCATGGCTGAGCCCTTGGCCAGCAGTGGGGCTGAAAGGATACAAGATGCTGGTATCCTCATACGCTATCCTCCTTCTGGCATGCACCTCTTGCTTTCCCACCCTCCCCTCACAACAATTCCACCGTTGTGCCTTCCTCATTTCACACACCCAAGAAATGCAGCCTGCCCAGCCATTGGTTGACGAGGGAGGGGAAGGAAAATTGAAGAGGAAGAGGAAGGAGGAGAGGAAGAAGAGTAAGAAGGAGAAGGAGAAGAAGAAACACAGTCACTCGATTTCACACTCCCAGCCACCAGCTCCTCAAGGTTGACCAACAAAGCCATTTGCAGTGTCAGCAGCCTTCCACCAGCCATGCTGCAGCCATTGGGGTAGCACTGTGACAGCAGTAGGATAGGCAAAGGCACACACAAGATAGTCACTAAGAGAATGCGTAAGGGTGATGAGTTGATTTCTTGATGGCATATTGGATGGATAGATGCATAAAGTTGGATTGGAAAGTTTGCATTGTGGTGACTTTTATTTCAGCATTGTGGCTAAGAGAACGCTGTGACAGTCAGTAACAGAGGGAAGGTAAGATGTGGGGCTAATGTTGAAAAGGGAATTAGGGTTGTGGTCACTGGGACCGCAGGCAACTGATTCCATCCCAGATATCCCCGCCAAAAAGGGGCTGTCTGGGTTGCATCCTCCTCTTCTGCTTCTTCCTCTTTCCTCTGTAAGCAGATGCTGTAAATCTGAAATAAAAGCATAAAATGCTGGAAAAACTCAGCAAGTCAGGCAGAATCTTGACCTGAGATGTGAACTCTTTCTCTCTCCATGGATGCTGCCTGACCTGTTGAGTAATTTAGCATTTTCTGCCTTCTCAGAGGCCTTCCTTTACTATCCGAGGCCTTGCAAGCATCCAGCAGCACTCTCTGCACACTTAAACTTTTAACACATATTGCACCAAGCCACTACTTCAATAAATTAAACAGAAGTCCAGTCCAAAATCTCAAATGCAAACTTATCTGAAAGATTTTTGTGTTCCTTTAAGAGGTACTGACAAGCGTCTGTCAGTCTGCTGAACGCTGGGTTTTGATGGCAAGCTAGGACCTAGTGCTGAACTCAGCGCTAAGGTCGAAGCTTGCTGAGGTGATGTTAAGTCAGCATGACGTCACCCTCTCTTAATTTACATTGAAGGCTGGTGCTGCTATCAGCACCGTGAAGGCCCTCACCAAAACGGTAGCTAGATTTTTTGACCTGATCACGGCAAAAGTTCGTGGCGGTGAGACACCTATTTTCTAGGTCCTTGTCTTTTATCTCCAACAGGGCCTTCATGTGTGCAGCAACAGTCGTTGGAGGTCGCAGATGACAACTCCTCAGGGAAGCTGAATCCTTCTGAGGTGCACCGTCACAGGACTCATGCTTACCATGCACCAGCTCAGATACTCGCACTTTGGTGGGACCAGTTAGACAGAGAGTTGGTGATTCACACTTCACAAGCGAGCAAGAGCAGATGGCGGTGGCAGGGACAACAGTGAAGAGTCCACATCGGAGGAAGCTCTGCTCAGCTGGACACAGTTGCTGTACCCCGGGGGCAGTCAATAAAAGGGAGAACCATTGAGCAGCAGTAGAGAATGTGCGATGTACTGACAAGCCTTCCAAGCACACTGACCATGATTGCAGAGAGAATGAAGGAGTCGCATGAGTGGGTTGATGTCGCAGAGCACTGCGAAGATGTGTTCTTCCATGCATAAAGTGGCTAACTCCATGGAACATCAATTGCTCCAATCAAATGAGTCCATGCACACCTTGACCACGGCCGTGCAAACTCAGGATGACAACATGCCTGCCACTTTAAGTAGGATGACAGATACCTTAGCCTTACAGTACTGCACTTAACTGCACCAAAGTGCTCTCCACCAGAGTGGTAGCAGTGAATTGCGGCTGGCCCATGAGAGGGATGATGGCAAAAGGGGACATGGAAATGGGGACTCCACTCAAAATGCTTCCACTTCTCACTCTTTGCAAACACCACCCCTACCCCACTCAGTCAGTACCCGACATGCTGTCTCGTGTCCAGATGGCCAAGCCTGCCCCTGCACAAGTGCAGGTGGAGCAGTCTTTGGCTGGGCCCTCACGGGCTCCAAAGCCCAGAGGACGTCGGCCAAGAGCATCTCAACAGTCAGAGCAGGGATCTGAGCAGCCTGCCTCTACCTCTGCTGAAGCCACAGTGGTTGCACTACGTAGGAGCGGAAGGAAATGGAAGAGTAAAGCTTTGTAGTTGCACAAGGGTATGCACATGGGTGTATGAGAAAATCTTATGTTGCTAAGTTTCTATTGTTTATTTAAAGCACATAAATTTTATTCATTTGCACCACTTTCCCGTCTTGCCCATTCTTGGTTGCTGGGTGGCATGTCGCCTTTTAACTTGCTTGATGATGAATGGGAAGACATGAATTGACTGCGACCAATGGGGGGGATGTACAAGAGGTGGTTGGTTGTTTGCAGGACTGCTTTGTGTTAGGGGTGGTGGTGGGAAGAGCGGCCACTGCATGTGGTTTTGACAGTCCACAACCTAAGTGAACCATGCACGAATAAGGGCATTCCGGGCAGCAACGTGAGCATCTGGTGGCGCATTGTCTTCATCACCTTCCTCCTCCTCAGAATCATCCGAAGGGGATCTGAGCTCTGGTCCTGCAGGTCCAAACCTCGCTGTTGCACAATGTTGTGTAGAACGCAGCACACCACGACATTCTGGACACCCTGGCTGCCGTGTACTGAAGCATGCAAGCATGCCTCCAGACCTGTCTAGACACATGAAGCATGTCTTCAGCGTGCTTGTTTGGTCACACATCTGGTGGTCACATGGCATTCATTGTAATGCTGTTGGGCTTCATTGGTCGGGTTTCTGACGGGTGTAATCAGCCAAGTTTGATGTAGGTATCCCTTGTCTCCTAGCAGTCACCCCTTGCAGGTCCGAAGATGTCAGGGAGCTTGGACTGCTCCAGGAAGAAAGCATCATGGCAGCTCCCTGGGAATCTTGCGCACACCTGCATAAATATCTTTGTGGTTGCACAGCAGCTATACATTGATGGAATGGAAGCCCTTGCGGATCACAAATACTCCTGGTTGGTTTGGGGGTGCCCGGATTGCCACGTGTATGCAGTTGATGATGCCCTGCACCTGTGGGAAGCCATCCAGGAAAGCAAACCCAAGCACCCGCTCATTCTGACTGGCATTATCGCAGGCGAAGTTCACATATTTGCTGGCCCTGGCAAACAAGCCAGTCAACCTGTCTTATGCATTTGTGGACTGCCGACGGGGAGGTCCTGGATATGTCTCCGGCAGAGCCCTGGAAGGATCCAGAGGCGAAACTGTTGAGGGCGGTGGTGACTTTGACAGCGACTGTTAACGCATGGCCACTAGGTCTCTAGGAGACTGCAATTGTCTGCCACCACCTAACATTTCAACCTGAGCCTCCTGAAACACTACTGTTTGGACAGGTCAAGGAAACTCAGCCTCTGCCTGTACACCCTGTGTCGTGGGTGGTGCCTCCTGCGAGCTGCACTCCTCTGCTGCTCCCCTCTCTGCTGTCCAGCTACAGGTCTCAAGAGCAGGCTGCTTCCGTTGATGCTGGTCCATGTCTGAGATCCAATCTAAGGCAGCCAAAACCCCACCCATCCTGCTGTGATTCAGAAAACACCTAAAGTGTAGAAAGTAAACTCTCAGCAAATGTACTGTGAACAAACCCTTTCCCACTAGTAGGTAAGAAAGCAGCTGTAAGTACTGAGTATTTATTGCAGTATTTCCATGAATTTGATTCAGCCCCTTCAACTGCAGTTGCGTTCTCGCCTTGCTTTCACTGGCGAGTTTCAAGAAGCCTGGGAAACCTGTGGATGTGGCATTAAAGTTAAAAGTGAATTCAAATAGCGCGGCAATTGAGCAATTAGCATATGTCAACAACCAACCCACCTCTCCCGAAGGGGTTTCGCACAAGCAGCCTAACGTGCTCGAGTTAAACACGGATGTTGGTGGGTTGGAGCCGGCTTCCCAATGTGCTCGCATTTTTGTCGGTTTTCACCCCCCCCCCCGGCCACCTGCACCCAACCCTGTGCGCTCCTCCAGGTTAAAATATCCCCCCCCCCCCCCCGCCCCCACAGTCTAAACAGGAAGTTTAAATGAGAATATTTAATAAAGGTTAAATCAGGTACAGAAAGTAAAATGAGAGGGAAAGAAAGATGGGATTAGGAGAGACAAAAGTAAAAAAAATGTATTTTTTTTGAATCACCAACAACAATTAAAATATGAAGGAATGAAACTCCACACTTGTAAACGTTCATTTTCAGTGCCAGAGAGATTGTTTGGCAGTAATTATAACTTATCACACTGCTAAAAATTCACTTACACTTGAATGATCAAGCCCTAACTTTTCCTGGTGTGTTTAGTGGGTATCTATCATGCAAGTACCGCAACTTAACGCTCTTCATGAATTTCAATGACGAATCTGTCGGTAGCGAAGTTTGTGGAGGAGCAGGGCAAATTGGACAGCAACTTCCCGATTTCCTCGTTGAACTGTGCATGTCAGGACGCCAGAAGATACTGTCCAATTTACTCCATAATAACGGTGAGGCCATCACTGCAAAATCCGGCTAATACCTATTTAATGTAACTGTAACCTATTGTACCAGTTCATGTACTTCAGTGTCTTAGGGAATTCAGTCTGTTACAGAATTCATGTCATTTTGTTTTTCTAATAATATTGTTTCAACATATTTAGAATTTGTTGAGCTCTTGCAGGTATGTATTCATGGACAGTCAGTATCCAGTGGCCAGAAATCTAATTTTTGAACAGAACTACTTGCATCAAGTCAATTATCACTCCTAACATGTTTCTGAACTCAGTACAGGGACTAATATAGTCCAGATGCACAGTAATAAGCATAAACATCTTCCACCATGTTATTACTAAATTATTAAGGTGCCACGAAAATTGTTGCAAGACACAAATGGATATGTGGGCAGACTTCAAAATGTATATAAAAAGGTAGTTAAGTGAAATCTTGACAGTATTGTAAGTTAATGTGGTGACAAGATAATGTTCAGGGACAGTTGCACTGATCAACTGATTGCTAATTGACAGTGTCAAGACATAAATCCCCCACACATACTTGCAATGCACGGCTGGGAGATTAAAACAGTTCTCAGCTCTCAAGCAGTTTACTGTATTTCATTATAACTGATTACAATTAACCATTTAACTATTTCTAGTAATTCTTATTGCAAAATGATAGACCTTTCTTTTCATCTAGTCTGAAAGCCTGTGAAGAAAGGACTGGAAATTGAAGTAGGCTTTCTTGTCACATTTTACTCCATATGTTATTTTTAATTTATTAAAAACCTCCTGCTGCAAAAAGATATCAACTGAGCCCAACATGGAGAAATCCACTTTCTTTCTTGCTGAAGAAAATGAGTTGCTTCACACAACATGCAAATGTTTAGAATTTTACACACTGGGAACATTGTCATTTCATCACAAGCCATTAATTATTGACTAAAGTGGAATACTGTTTCTTGGAAAAGTGACTCATCATGAAACAACAGTAAATTGTATAACCGCAAGTCCTTCTCACCAGTTCCACCAATATTTCTACAGTTCTTCATTGGAAATACAAACACTACACTTAAACTGACATAGCTTTCCATAATGCTGTACAGCCCTTTAAATTGTAATATTTTAGAACTATAGAAGCACTTTTATACCATGATAGAAAAGCAAGAATAATTCTTTGGTTTCTTCAGAGAATATCAGAGTCATTTTATAATTTCCTAGTATGCACGGTAATATGAAATAATTAATCCTGAAACACTCAACATGAACATTTGACAAAAATTTGGACTGTGAAATTAGCTTTAAATTTGTAAAGACTAAAGTAATGTTTTTAAAATATATATATAACTAAATGAGATAAAAATGAATGACATTACAGTACAGTTCTTTAATTAGTCATTTTAATGCCAGCAGTAACCCATTTATTTTGTATTACTGAGGGGGGGAAAATTCACCTTCGGCAGGGACGCGAACCAACTATTAGTGGATCAGCTGCTTGTTATACTCGCTGCCTGATTTTCCTTTCTCGTGACTTCAATGGAAAGTAAAATTGGGGGGGGGGGGGCGGTGCACAATGGGCGGCCGATTCACCACCGCGCATTGTGCTCCCCCACCAAAGTTGAACTTTACTCCCAATATTACTGTTAGAAATTAGGGGTGCCTAAAAATGTATATGGTAATGCGAGTGAAACTGTGATGTGAATAATACCATGCTTAAATGATTGTATTAGTGCTCGAGACAAGTAAGGGGTTACTATATAAGTTGTGTCTTACTGGAACTGCATAAGTTTCGGTTTCCTGGAAAATTTGTATTTGAGCTTGAGACAAAGTGTTTTTAGTTAGTTAGATTAGACGATGCATAACATTCCACACATTGGCCCACAGCATGGTCTTACCTGCCAGGCTAGCTGTCTGCTGTTTGTAAGTTAGGGTTTTGACTTTGTATAATGTATCTTTAATTTGGCCAATGAAGGCCCAAGCTATGTTTCTTCCATTATTACTAATAACCATATTATAATGCTAAGGTAGGAATTGGAGTTCGTTTAACAGAACTGCTTGCGAAGATAATTAAAAGTTAATTAGTATAAAGGACATGGAATAAAAGGAATTTATGGCAGTTAAGGTATTATCTCAGGATGGAACGGTCCGTTAGATTAAGGGGAGATAGTTTGGATAGCAGCTGGTTGAGCAGACAGCTCTAGCTTGAGGCCTCTGATTCAATGACCCAAGGTTCTGCCTGGCACAGGCACTGGCTGCACCGGGGGGACAAGACAGGAGGAGATAAGAGGCTATAGCTTTGGAAGGAAAGGGCCGGATGAGATGAGGGAAGACAGTCCTCAAGATGCTGCGAGGCCATGATTGGTCAAGTGCAGAAAGCATGTGTAATGGTTGTGAGAAGATCCGACAGGTGGGAGTTAACAGGAGGATTGACCCTTTTTTCCCATAGTTTAGACAAAGTCATAGAGTCATAGAGTCATAGAGTAATACAGCACGGATAGAGGCCCTTCGGCCCATCGTGTCCGCGCCGGCCATCAAGCCCTGTCTAATCTAATCCCATATTCCAGCATTTGGCCCGTAGCCTTGTATGCTATGGCATTTCAAGTGCACATCCAAATGCTTCTTAAATGTTGTGAGGGTTTCTGCCTCCACAACCCTTTCAGGCAGTGAGTTCCAGACTCCAACCACCCTCTGGGTGAAAAAGTTCTTTCTCAAATCCCCTCTAAACCTCCCGCCCTTTACCTTGAATCTATGCCCCCTAGTTATTGACCCCTCTACTAAGGGAAAAAGCTCCTCAGCATCCATCCTATCTATGCCCCTCATAATTTTGTACACCTCAATCATGTCCCCCCTCAGCCTCCTCAGCTCCAAGGAAAACAAACCCAACCTGCCCAGTCTCTCTTCATAGCTGAAGCGCTCCAGCCCTGGTAACATCCTGGTGAACCTCCTCTGCACCCTCTCTAACGCGATCACATCCTTCCTGTAGTGTGGCGACCAGAACTGCACACAATATTCCAGCTGTGGCCTAACCAGTGTTTTATACAGCTCCATCATAACCTCCTTGCTCTTATATTCAATGCCTCGGCTAATGAAGGCAAGTATCCCATATGCCTTTTTTACCACCTTATCCACCTGTTCCGCCGCCTTCAGGGATCTGTGTACTTGCACACCCAGATCCCTCTGACCCTCCGTCTTGCCTAGGGTCTTTCCATTCATTGTGTATTCCTTTGCCTTGTTAGTCCCCCCAAAGTGCATCACCTCGCACTTTTCCGGGTTAAATTCCATTTGCCACTGTTCCGCCCATCTGACCAACCCATCTATATCGTCCTGCAGACTGAGGCTACCCTCCTCGCTATTTACCACCCTACCAATTTTTGTATCATCCGCGAACTTACTGATCATACCCTTTACATTCATATCCAAGTCATTAATGTAGACCACAAACAGCAAGGGACCCAGCACCGATCCCTGTGGTACCCCACTGGCCACAGGCTTCCAGTCACAAAAACAACCTTCGACCATCACCCTCTGCCTTCTGCCACTAAGCCAGTTTTGTATCCAATGTGCCAAGGCACCCTGGATTCCATGGGCTCTTACCTTCTTGACCAGTCTCCTGTGCGGGACTTTATCGAAGGCCTTACTGAAATCCATGTATACCACATCCACTGCGTTACCCTCATCCACACACCTAGTCACCCCCTCAAAAAATTCAATCAAATTAGTCAGACATGATCTTCCCTTGACAAAGCCATGTTGACTATCCCTGATTAATCCTTGCCTCTCCAAGTGGAGACAAATTTTGTCCCTCAGGATTTTTTCCAATAATTTTCCTACCACTGATGTTAGGCTCACTGGCCTGTAGTTCCCCGGTTTTTCCCTACTACCCTTCTTGAATAATGGTACTACATTAGCGGTTCTCCAGTCCTCTGGCACATCCCCTGTGGCCAGAGAGGTCCTGAATATGTGTGTTAGAGCCCCCGCAATCTCCTCCTTTGCCTCACACAGCAGCCTGGGATACATTTCATCCGGGCCTGGGGATTTATCCATTTTTAGGCCAGCTAAAACCGCCAATACCTCCTCCCGCTCGATGTTAATATGTTCGAGCATATCACAGTCCCCCCGCCCTATTTCTATGTCTACATCGTCCTTCTCCATAGTGAAAACAGATGCAAAAAATTCATTTAGAACCCCTCCTACATCTTCCGGCTCCACACACAGATTGCCACTTTTGTCCCTAATGGGCCCTATTTTTTCCCTAGTTATCCTCTTACCCTTAATATACTTATAAAACATCTTCTGATTTTCCTTTATTTTGCTTGCCAGTGTTATTTCATGGCCCCTCCTTGATCTCCTAATTTCTTTTTTAAGTATCCCCCTGCACTTTTTGTACTCCTCTAGGGCTTCCTCCGTCTTTAGCCTTTTGTATCTACCAAAAGCCCTCCTTTTTTTCCTAATCCATTCTCGTATATCCCCTGTCATCCAAGGTTCCCTGTGGTTTTTGGAACCACCCTTGACCTTTACGGGAACATGTTGCCATTGTATGATCTCAATCTCCCTTCTGAAAGCCTCCCATTGCTCCGATGCGGATTTTCCTACAAGTAGCTGATCCCAGTCCATTTTGGCCAGATCCTGCCTTATCCTATTAAAATCGGCCTTCCCCCAATTTAGAACCTTTATTTCCGGCCCATCCCTGTCCTTTTCCATGGCCACCTTAAATCTTACCATATTATGGTCACTATCACCAAAGTGCTCACCTACTAGCACTTTTTCCACTTGGCCGGCCACATTCCCTAGAATTAGGTCCAGTACCGCCCCCTCTCTTGTAGGACTTTCTACATGCTGGCTCAAAAAGCTCTCCTGGATGCACTTTAAGAATTCTACACCCTCTGAGCCTTTCACACTCTGACTATCCCAGTTAATATTGGGGAAGTTGAAATCCCCCATTATTATTACCCTATTATTTGCACATTTCTCTGAGATTTGCCTACATATCTGTTCCTCTATCTCCCCCTGACTGTTTGGAGGCCTATAGTACACTCCCAGCAAAGTGCTTGCCCCCTTTTTGTTTTTAAGCTCCACCCATATGGCCTCATTAGAGGACCCTGCTAATATATCATCCCTCCTTACTGCAGTAATTGACTCCTTAATTAATATTGCGACACCCCCTCCTCTTATACCTCCCCCTGTCTCGCCTGAAGATTCTGTACCCCGGAATATTGAGCTGCCAGTCTTGCCCTTCCCTCAACCATGTCTCCGTGATAGCAACAATATCATACTCCCATGTGTTTATCAACACCTTCAGTTCATCCACCTTATTCGCAAGACTCCTTGCATTAAAATAGATGCCATCCAGCCTTGCCCTTATATATTTGCCCTGTCTACCAAGCTGACTTGTTTTTTTCTCTATAATTGGCAGCACATCCCCCCCTATTTCAGCTCCCCTCTGTATCCCATCCCCCTGCCAAGTTAGTTTAAACCCCCCCCAACAGTGCTAGCAAACCTCCCCGCAAGGATATTTGTCCCGCTCTGGTTCAGGTGCAACCCGTCCGACTTGTACAAGTCCCACCTTTCCCAGAAGCAGGCCCAGTGATCCAGGAAAGTAAAACCCTCCCCCCTACACCAACTCTTTAGCCACGCATTCATCTGCTCTATCCTCCCATTCCTATACTTACTAGCACGTGGCACTGGGAGTAATCCAGAGATTACAACCTTTGAGGTCCTGCTCTTTAATCTGTTACCTAGCTCCCTAAATTCTTGATGCAGGACCTCATCCCTCTTTTTACCTATGTCGTTGGTACCAATGTGGACCACGACCAAAGTATTTGACATGCCATTGGGCACCTTGTTTTAAGGGGAACCTTTATAGGTTAAATGGTCCTGTCCATATTTTACACCAGCCCCACCCCTAAAAAAATAAAAGACAGACCTAAAGAACCCTTAGCTCAGACCGTGGAGCGAGGGGCTCCCAAGAGTGAAATCGGTGGTCTAACACTCTGCCGAGGGTGGACCCAGGCTGACCCTAGTCTAACACTCTCGGGTAGTTCAGAAAGAGAGAGAGAGAGAGAGAGAGAGAGAGAGAGAGAGAGAGAGAGAATAAGAAGAGTTGTTCGTGCACGCCAGTCATTTGTCCGATCGGGTCCGGTACCAGCTGTTTGTCATGGTCGTATGTTTTTGCTGTATAACTAGTGTATTATATTCCGTTCTAAACTCCGATTAAACACAATATACCCACCATATTGTTTTGCACCTGATCCTGATTGAAAGACCAGAGAGATAAGTTAATCTCTACAATTACTTCAAGAGTGTGAAAGGACGCTCCCCCAATGGATTATTTTAAAATGGGTTACTGTGCATCAGGAAATATAGTCTTTGGTATCATTTAGAGATCATTATATATTCTTACCTGCAAGTTTTCTACTTCTAACTTGTGCTCTCGTTTCAAATGCAAAATGGCAGCATGATATTCTGTTGATACAAGAAAAGTAATAGCTTGACTGATTTTGGTTATTGGTGTGCACAATACAATAATGCATTCAATTATATTACTTTAATTGAAAAGTAAATATTTCTTCAGGATGGTCAACTCATATTTTCTTTACAAACATCCCATTTAAAATTATTTATATCTTTAAAAAGGGTAATGTCTTCATGAAATAAAAAAGTGTTGGTTATCTTTTTTTATTTGTTTACAAATAAAGCCGATGGTGGAGATGGTGTTGGAATCCATCATCGTACCAATTTGCACAGAATGCGACTGAAGAAATTAATGTGCAACAACAGGAATGCACAGGACCAGGAAAGACTGCAATGACACAAATGGCTGCTTCCATACTTTACCTCTTCCCTCTTCTAGATGTTCCCAACCAAGAACGAACATTTGCCATGCACATTATTTTATGAAGAACAATGCTTTTGAATAATATAGAATTCAGCACAAAGTCTGAACCATGTTAAAAATGCACAGGGGTAAAATTCCCCTTCGGCGGCAGCGCATCTGGAGCCCATTTTACACTCCGCCCAATCCCCGCCCCCCCACGCCGTCGACTTCAGATTATTCAGACGTTTTCAAACCCAAAAACAGCTTAACTGTCAGGAGTAGACAATTTACAAAATGAGATGGGTGAGGCGAGCAGGCTGCATTTTCCCTGTAAGTGGACGTATACAGTATTTTCATCAACTGCAGCACAAGGAAACAAGTTCAATTTATGTAAAACATTCTGCTCATTTTGTTAATGCTTTCTAATGTGCACTACTATGTCCTCTGACCTGACAGACAGCCATTGATTTTCTGGAGTATTTTTATTTGCTACTGATGGATCATTAGTGGAATACAGTCTTTCTCGGCAGGCTAGTATTTTTTTTGTGAAACATACCAGAAAATTGAATGCTATTGCCCTCTGCTGGTGGAATGCAGAATTTATTTTCTATGGGGATGAAAGATTCTCCAAATCTTCACCCACCCATTCTTTAATTGTCGCACATTATGCGTGCCTGACAATCATTATCACAAGCAAATTATTTTTATTTTTCCACACAAAAATTATTCCGCTGCACACCAAAAACATGAATTATTCTTACTAAATATAACATTGCTTTACTGTTAATTTAATTTCTTTTATCCCTTGTGAGTTGTGGGTTTTCAAATCCATGCTTTCTCTGGGCAGGAAGGATAGGAGGGCAAGTTTATTCAGTGCGCATATCACGCTTTGCTCTGTGCTCTGACAGGGCACCTCTCAGATGTATTTGAACTAATCAGATCTTTGATCACGGCCCAATATAACACCGGGTTTTATTAGAGTGATTAAATGATCACAAAACAAAACAGAACTGTATTTGTTTAAAATCTTTGGCCACATTTTCCCACAAATACATTCTGTTTACACTCATGTACAGAGATTGTTACAGTATGCTGGGTCTGTGCCTTAAACTGCATGTGTGAAATGTTTGCCTATTAACTAGCACCAGCACCAAGATGCAAATCCTGTGGCATTTAGGAAGAGGTAGCTATTGAGGCAGATATGTATCGTGGGTGGCTTACTATGCTATTTTATTCTTTAGGCCAGGGGCTAAGCCTAAATAAATCTGGCATAAAAAAACTACATTCTCAACGGCTTTTAAGATCAATCACTATTTGACACTCGGCTAAATTTCTCAAAGCACTGGGGGCAATTTTAACCCTGCTTGACAGAAACTTATGGGTAGACAATTAAAATCTCCCAGGTTACTTACCCGCACTGGAACTGCAGAGCTAATCGTTCCCGAGTTTAACCAGTTCCACTGAGCAATTGGTGAGGACATCCGCCCAAAGCCGGCGGGGGTCCTTTTTTTACATTTGCATGCCAATTTTAACTTGACAGCGTGAGCAGGAAGATGCAGTGGCTTTCCCGATAGGCGAAGACAGTGGGGGAAGAGGATCTGGGCCAGAAGTTACGCAAAGATGTAGATTTTTTTTTAAACTTTCCTTGTGGGGCCAAGAACAGCGAGTGCTCCTCTAGACCTCACAAGGAAAGCTTAGGCCTCCCCAGCCACAGATTCACTCCCAATTACTGCTCGTGAGATCACCAGGAGACGGCCCTGTCAGCCAAACCCACCACCTACCTGATGTTGGCCCCAGGGCCCCTCGATTTTCCGCTGACTCCTGCCAAGAATGGGTGGGATTTAAATGAAGCCCAGGAGTTAACATAGCCCAGGCTTCATTTCTAGAGCAACAGGTGAGTTTCTACTTCCTACTGCTACCCACCTGCCCAGAGTTACAATTAAGGCCAGTCCTGTAGCCACCAATAAAATCAATTCTGGCAATCTTAGATTTAAGTATAATTATTTTATATATACTCTATACTAGCAGATCTCCCATGGCACTGCTCCAGTGAGTCAGAAATACACTGGGATAACAATAGGGATGTTATTACCAGCATTTGATGGGGTTACAAGTAAGTGTGACAACACAAGATTTTTTTATATATTATAGACACAAATCCATTTTAAAATGTCTCACCAACAGTTTCCTGAATGATAAGGATCAATTTTAAAATAAGGAAAAAAAGGAAGACTTGCATTTATATAGCGCCTTTCATGACCTCAGGACGTCCCAAAGCACTTTACAGTCAATGAAGTACTTTTGAAATGTAGTCACTCTTATAATGTGGGAAATGCGGCAGCCAATTTGCACACAGCAAGGTTCCACAAACAGCAATATGATAATGACCAGATAATCTGTTTTTGTTATGTTGATTGAGAGATAAATATTGGCCAGGACACCGGGGATAACTCCCCTGATCTTCTTCAAAATAGTGCCATGGGATCTTTTACGTCCACCTGAGAGCAGACGGGGCCTCAGTTTAATGTCTCATCCGAAAGACAGCATCTCCGACAATGCAGCATTCCCTTAGTACTGTACTGGACAGTCAGCCTAGATTTTAATGCTCAAGTCTCTGGAGTGGGACTTGAACCCTCAACCTTCTGACTCAGAGTGTACAAATGTCCACTACCAGAATAAAGCCTTGTCCACTGGAAGCACACATTGAGACATCATGCCATGCTTCCACGGATCGAAAATGGTGAGGAGTACGGTCATAATGTCTCAATATGTGATCTCTGTGGGAAAGAGCACTTTCGCAAAATCAGTCCCATCTTTTAAATGTTTTTCCTCTGGAGTCAGATAAAGTTTTCAGTGAGATCCCTTCCTGTTTTTGTCTGTAAGTGTATTGATTTCTTTGTGGGTTCAATGATGAGACATTTATGAAAGAGAATGTCTTTTAATCTAAAGTCTGTTCAA
Source organism: Somniosus microcephalus (assembly GCF_052327205.1). Classification (NCBI taxonomy): domain Eukaryota; kingdom Metazoa; phylum Chordata; class Chondrichthyes; order Squaliformes; family Somniosidae; genus Somniosus; species Somniosus microcephalus. Next base: position 121,489,135 of record NC_140998.1, read on the forward strand.
CTCTTTATACAGCATTACAGGAGACACCATGCTAGTGATCCATCTAAAGCGAAAGCAAAACTAAACTCAACTGCTTGTCTCTGTCACATGCCCTCTGCTGGTCAGGCATAAGTAATCAATCAGGCAAATATGCTGGTAAGGCATAAATAATCAAACAGGCAAATACCATCACTATTTGCTGATATCATTACAACTCCCTTTCTTAAAACAAAAGTATTTTACTTTTATCTAACAACATGTTTTCTTTGTATTACTCTACATTTTAACTGTAACACTTAATGAACTTACATTATCATTATCATGATCAAGGTTTTTTAACCTTGTTTTGTGTGTTCACATGAAATACGTAAATACACTAGAACTTGAAGAGAGAATAAGATAACATTACTTCCTTCTATAACAATAGTCCTTAAATTTGCTCAGTGAGTCTCTGAGGAGGCTTCACGTGTCTTGAGGATTTTCTGATTGATTGTCCTTGAATCTGAGTTGTTGCCTCCGATGATGATTTCTCAGCTGTGTGATTAGGTTGTTCAACAGTATCAGTCTTTTGACCTGCTGTGTGATCAGGTTGTTCAACAGTATCAGTCTTTTGACCTGCTGTGGCTGGTCCCCTGAGAAGATCTCGACGATTTCTTCGCAGAACAGCACCCTCATCTGTCTGAATGGTGTATGATCTTGGTTGAACTTCACTCAGGACAGTTTCCTTCTGAGTCCATATGTTTGTTTTGTCTTTGAACCTTACTTGGTCACCAGTGTGGAGTTCAGGTAGGTTTTGTGTTCCTCTGTCATAGTAGTACTTTTGCTTTTCTTTCTGTTGTTCTTTGAACTTCCTCACTTTCTCCCCCTCTTTTGTTTTCAGGAGGTTCTCCGGGATGGGTAGGTTTGATCTTAGCCGACGTCCCATAAGGAGTTGGGCTGGTGACATACCACACTCGAGCGGCGTTGTGCAGTATACAAGCATGCTCTGGTAGAAGTCAGTTCCACTGTCTTTTGCCTTGTACATCAGTCTTTTCACTGTCTGGACCGATTTTCCCACTAGTCCATCGGACTGTGGAAAGTGAGGACTTGACGTTGTGTGGACAAAGTCCCACTCTTTGGCAAAGTGTCGGAAACTTGCATTGCAAAACTGGGGCCCGTTGTCTGTGAAGACCTCGCTTGCCACGCCATGTCTGGAGAATATGGCTTTCATACATGTTATCACAGCATCTGCAGTGGTGGTGTACAGTCTACACACCCCTGGATACAGGGAGTAATAGTCTGTGACTACAAGATAGTCCTTCCCTTGACATACGAATAGGTCAGCACCTACCTTCTGGTAAGGTCTGTCTGGTGCTGGGTGTGGCTTTAGTGGTTCTACCGGATTGCTTGCTCGATATTTCAGGCATATTGTGCAGTTTGACACCTCGTTTGTCACATCTTGGTTGATTCGTGGCCAGTACATCACCTCTCGTGCTCTTTTCTTACACTTTTCGATTCCCAGATGTCCTCCATGGATCATTTTTAGCATCGCTTTTCTCAGACTCTTTGGGATAACTATTTTACTTCCTTTGTAGATGATGTCTTCAACCACTGATAGTTCCGCCCTGCAGTTCCAGTACTCTGCCATGTCAGGTGAGCAGTCTTGCTTCATGTTGGGCCATCCATCCAAGATGCTTTTTCTCAGTCGTCTCATTGTTTCATCTTTGTTTGTCTCAGTCTTTATGAGCTCCATTTTTGTATCTGCTATGGGCAGTGCACTTGTGATCATGTCCACGTAGGCGTTCACTTTTTCATCCATTTTGGTGCTTGCGGGCTCACTTGGGTCAACAGCTCTGGACAACGTGTCTGCTGTATACATCAGCTTACCCGGTGTGTACGCAACATTCAGTGTATAGCGTTGCAGCCTGATCATCATTCTTTGTATTCTAAGCGGACAGCTATTTAGTGGCTTTTGGAACAATGCAATCAAGGGTTTATGGTCAGTCTCTACACTGATTGCTTGTCCTGCCACAAACTGGTGAAATCTTTCACAGGCGTATGTGATGCTGAGCAGCTCCTTTTCTATTTGAGCATATCGCGTCTCCGCATCTGTCATTGAGCGCGATGCATATGCAATAGGTTGCCAGTAGTCATATTTTTGCAGAAGAACGGCAGCGAGCCCACTCTGTGATGCATCTGATGATATCTTGATGGGTCTCGCTGGGTCATAAAACCTCAGAACTGGTTCCTCTGTGAGCAGTTTCTTTAGATCACTCCATGACTTCTCATGCTCATGATTCCATTCCCATTCTATGTTCTTTTCAGTTAGTCTTCTCAGTGGCGCCATCTTTTCTGAGAGGTTGGATATGAATTTACCCATGTAGTTGATCATTCCATTAAACCTCTGCACGTCCTTTTTGCATTGTGGCTTTGGCATATTCTCAATGGCGGACACCTTTCTGGGATCTGGTCTGATGCCCTCACTGCTAAAGATATCTCCCACGAATGTCAGTTCTGTCACCCCGAGCTGGCATTTCTCTCTATTCAGCTTCAGGTTTGTTTTCCTTGTTGCTTCCAGCACTTTTTTCAGTCTCTCGTCATGCTCAGTTCTCGTGGTTCCCCATACTATGATGTCATCCATTGATGTATCAACTCCCTCCAGATGCTCATAGATCATATGGATAGTTTTGTGATACACTTCAGGAGCTGAGGCAATGCCAAATGGTAACCTTAGGAATCTGTATCTGCCAAATGGACTGTTGAACGTGCACAGTCTTGAACTTGCCTCGTCCAATTTCATCTGCCAAAATCCTGATGATGCATCTAACTTGCTGAAATACTTTGCATTTGCAAACTGTGACATGATTTCCTCACGTGTAGGAAGCTTGAAGTGCTCTCTCTTTATTGCTCTGTTTAGATCTCTTGGATCCAGGCAAATTCTGAGCTTTCCATTCCTTTTGTCCACAACGATGAGGGAACTCACCCACTCAGTTGGCTCATCTATCTTCTGAATCACGTTCAGGCTTTCCATCCTGTCCAACTCTGCCTTCAGTTGCTTTTGAAGAGCAAACGGAACTTTTCTGCATGGATGTATGACCGTTGGCATACTTTTATCTACTCTGATCATGTGTTCTCCTGGAAGGCAGCCTAGACCCTGAAATAGGTCGTTGTACTCTTTCATGTGTTCATCATAGACTGTCTCTCCTTCGCTTTCCACAACGAGGACTCTCTTTACCAGGTTCAGTCTCTCACAGGCTCTTAAACCTCGTATGGCTTGCACATCCTTTGGCACCACGATTAATGCTAGCGTATGCTCTCTGTCCTTGTGTGTCACTTTAACAATGCATCTTCCTTTCACTAGTATATTAGTACCTGAGTATCCTGTCACTTTCACTTTTATTCCATGTATCGTTGGTCTGGGTCTAATTTTCTTAAAATCAGTCTCTGATATCACATTAACTTGTGCTCCAGTATCCAATTTAAATGGAATGTGTGTGTCATTCATTTTTAGTGTCAACATCCAGTCTCTTTTTTCTTTTTTGTTTTCAGACACAACATCCACATTGAACTCCTCTATCTCGCTTTCATCTACTGCATGGACCTTGCTTTGTTGCGCTTGGTTCTTACAGCAATGGGCATAATGGTTGTTTTTGTTGCAACCATTGCATGTTTTACCATATGCTGGACACTTTCTTGGTGGATGCTGTGTACCGCATCGACTACATGACTTTCGATTGTCCCTTTCATTTTCGTTCGCTGGCCACGCCTCTTTTTTCACGTTGGCGCTTTTTGTGAAACGGTTTGTGTCCGTTCTTACTCACTGCATCCACGTTGCAGCTATTGTCACTGAACAGCTCCTTTGCCTGCAACTTCACAGTCTCTGTAGCCCTACACAGTGCTATGGCTTTTCCCAGGTCTAGATCTTGCTCTCTTAGCAGTCTTTCCCTTAGACCATTATCTGGAATACCACACACCAGTCTGTCTTTTATCAGCGAGTCTGTCAGTCCCCCAAATTCACACGATTTGCTTCTGTTTCTCAGTTCAGTCACATACTGATCAATAGTCTCACCCGTTTTCTGTACACATGTGAAAAATCTGTGCCTCTCAAACGTCACCTTACGTTTAGGTATGCAGTAGGCCTCAAACTGTTCCATTATTTTATCTAGCTTCATTTTGTCTCCATCAGCAGCGAATGTGAAGTTATTATACACCTCCAGCGCGTCATCACCCACGACATGTAAGAACACTGACGCTTTCATTTTATCACTTTTCTCGTCAGCTCCGATTGCTGATAAATACAACTCCAAACGTTGTTTGAATCTCCTCCAATTTTCAGCCACATTACCTGTCAACTGAAGCTTCGCCGGTGGGTGTAAACCTTCCATTTTTTCACTTCGTTAGCTATTCTCCAATGGTAAGTAACGATGTTCTCTTTTGGCTTGCTAATATGTGGAGAGCTGATTTAACTTCAGATTTTTCCTCTTCATCTCTTTCAATCACTTCTGACACCATGTATTGATTTCTTTGTGGGTTCAATGACGAGACATTTATGAAAGAGAATGTCTTTTAATCTAAAGTCTGTTCAACTCTTTATACAGCATTACAGGAGACACCATGCTAGTGATCCATCTGAAGCGAAAGCAAAACTAAACTCAACTGCTTGTCTCTGTCACATGCCCTCTGCTGGTCAGGCATAAGTAATCAATCAGGCAAATATGCTGGTAAGGCATAAATAATCAAACAGGCAAATACCATCACTATTTGCTGATATCATTACAGTAAGTGTGATAATAATAATAACTTCCGGGAAGTTATGTGCATAACTTCCGGGAAGTTATGTGCATCACTTCCTGTGAACTGTGAACTATGAACTGTGAACTTTGTACATGCCTCACTTCCTGTCATACGTCACTTCCTGTTGAACTGGTATAAATACTGAACTGCTCAGTATTGTAAGGGGCTTCTACCAGATGCATGGTGAAGACCTCTCTTGTATATAGTGTGATTAGAAGTTGCTTAAAGCTTACTTTAAAGTTACTTAATGTGTGAGACTCCTTTTTCTTACATCAGTAAGCACTATAGATGGTGATAGATTGGACACAAGCAATCTGCAGTGCTTACAACTACAACAACACTATAGTTGTAAGCACTCTAGATTGTTTGTGTCCAATCTATCCCTGGGATGGCAAGTGATCACTTTACTTCTGTCTTCCCGTTTGATCAGGTACCAATTGCTATTCATGGACACTGTTAAAACATATAGGGGGAAAAATTTGGTTGGTTTGCGCCTCCCGTTAGTGCCTTAAGAGGGCGCCAATGAACTAGCACCCGGGTGCGGCGATGTTTGCGCCGCTCGCGAAATTGATCAGACATTTTGCAGCGGCACTAAACGCTACCGCCACGATCTCCTGCGCCCGCAGATCGTGACGTCAGTCGAGCGTGCAACGCCCTGGTAGCGCCCCAGACCAGATATTGAGTGGTGCCCCCTGCCTTACCGCCTGCCACGACAGGTTGAGGAGAGCGTTTTGCAGTCGGGAAGGGACTGGGGGAGCGCTGTTTAAAGGCGACTGCTGCCTGCCTTTTTTTTCAGCAACATTTTTGCACCACGCATTCTGAGTGAGAGAAAGAGACTTCTGGAGATACTCAACAATGTGTTGAGGAGTTTTGGTTACTGAGCAGCACTTTGCAGGTTCATTTTGATTTGATCTTCCTTGCATCAATTTAGAAGAGACTATGGGGGCTGCACGCTGACATCTTTCCCTGGGCCTCTCCATTGTTCTTTCCAGCAGATTTGATGTACAGGTCGCTCCAGGCTGAGATTCAAGGCTGCAATGAGCAAGGTGTGGATGGAGAGCAAGATCGACCCTCCCCTTTAAGAACTGGCCGGCACCAGCGTGTCTGTGTTCCATTGCTGACTGACATCACATGAGCTTCGCCAACGCTCTGAGGTAGCCTTGAGAGGTGTGTAGCGCCTGATTTAGTGCTCCAATCACCTTCAGGGACAATAGAAGCCAAGTTTGTAGTCGGAGGCGATAATTGGCGCCAGGCGTTAAACGGGGTGATACCAAATTTCTCCCCCATAGTCCCACTGAGCCTGATTAATCAATTTTCATTAAAATGCAATAACTCTTCTGGAAGGGCTGTGAGTGAACACTTATCAGAACTCCAGATAATTACACATTACTAGCTTAGAGGTTCATTGCATTTTAAGAACATTTAGTCAAATTATTTTACAGACTACAGATGCAGTATTTAAAATTCCTTTTGCATATCTTTAGAAATTACTAATGAAACAGAAAATCATCCATCTTTCAATACAATATATATTGGCCTCGAATTTCCTCCATTGGCACAACCTGGAAATTAGCCCCGAAAATGCACCTATTCCTACGTCATTCTGCTGATGTCAAGTTACGCTCAAATTGCAAATCTCATTAGAATATGCCCAAATATAAAATGGGCGTCAATCAGTATTAACAATTCGGATACTAAGGAAAGCGTCGAACTCCATATATTCCTTCTTTAAGCATGAAAATTAAAGTTTCAACTCATTTAGCATGACTTATACTTATGCCATAAAATGCATTCAAAGAAACAGAAAAGTACAGAGCAGGTCTCAGTGAGTATAAATTTTTAAAAATCTCAAAAAATTACAAAAATGACTTTCCAGCTGCACCTGAAATTCTAGCCATAATTTGAAGAGCGCCTCTGAGCAAAGCACAATTGCTGGAAACCTGTGTTATAAGGTTCTGTAACTTGGGGACAGGGCCATTATTATGGAAGGAGGTGCGTTGGGATCGATAGACAATCGCGAAAGATTGAGGAGAATTGAGTATATTGTACTTGCACACTTACTTAATTTGCACCCCGATTGAGTGTGTATCTGGGCGCAGTAATCAGGAAACTATGTGCAGTTATGTCTGTTGAGTAGGGTAAAAAATCCAGCTGATGGAAGGTAAAGACAGAAGGTTGTGCTATGAAGCCACCTATGAATCTTGAGAAATCCTAAGGTCATCACTGACTTAGGATCGGATCACTTTTCTTCTTAATTTTGTGTAATATATTTTTTTTCATAAGTATTTCATTTTCACTTCTCTGGATTAAATAACTGAAAAAGCTATTAGATAGCCTGCAGTAAAAATGATTTTATGTAAGTTACTATATAACCGGGATTGTCCTCACAACATTGGTGTTCAGACAGGTTTCCGCCTACTCATCCAATACCAGGTTCCTGGGTCAAGGTTCATCCAGTGAGCTTGCAAGCTCCAAGCGGGATTCCTGCCGTCACTCGGCCACAAAACATTGGCGGTGCTGCAGCAGAACCACTGCTCCAGCACCAGAAGAGGCGGCTGGGCAGTTAAAGAGGTAGAAGTGCTCCAAAGAATGGGACATCAGCTGCCTTGTTAGCCTCGGCAGGGGAAGGAAACCGTTACAAGACCTTCTCCTTCCATGTGGAGAACTCGGAGCCATTACTAATGGTGCCCGGGCCGAGTGCCACCTTCTCAATGGCAGTCCCGGGAAATCAGCTGGGGATCCAGACTCCGGCGGTGGGTGAAGAATGAGTAGCCAGTGGCAGCCTGATGGGATGAGGGGAAGGGAATGTAAATCAGGTGGCAATAGGCCTCACCATCCAAATTTTCTATCATTCTCCACCACTATCCCACCCAATTTCAGGTAGGATCTGTGAGGAGAATCCAGCCCTTAAGGTTTTTTTTTTAAACATAGAATTACACAGAATGTACAGCACAAAAAACAGGCGATTCGGCCCAACTGGTCCATGCTGGTGTTTATGCTCCATATGAACCTCCTCCCACCCCCATCAACATAACCTTTCTTCTATTAATTTCTCCCTCATGTATTTATCTAGCTTCCCCTTAAATGCATCTATGCAATTCAACTCAACTATTCCATGTGGTAGCAAGTTCCACATTCTAACTACTCTCTGGGTAACATTTCTCCTGAATTCCCTATTGGATTTATTAGTGACTATCTTTTATTTATGGTCGATGTGCCCCCTCATTTTTTTTGGGTGTGTGGCCCCTTTAAGGGACTGCGCAGCCCATTCACATTTTCACGCAAGAGCAAAACTTAACATTGGAAAAGCCGGTCCGGGGCGGCACGGAACCTGCAGAGTTCAGGATTTTCAGAGGGAAATAGATGCTTCTATCTGCAACATTAATATTCTGTTGTCTCTTTTCTTCACTCTTTGATCCATAGATTACTATGCAAGATTCTGTACTAAAAGAACTATTGCAATCTGATACAAGATGAAACAGACAAGATAAAATGGTTGTCTTATTTTTAAAACTATTTCAATAAAGAATAAGGCAGTGAATGTTAAACAGCCTATCTTGATGAATAATTGCCTCAAGTAGCTCAGGAAGAGCCAACATATGGAACCCTCTATAATAACAGCAGAAAATGCTGGAAAAACTCAGCAGGTCAGGCAACATCCGTGGAGAGAAATTTCAGTTGACGTTTCGGGTCGAAACCCTTCTTCAAAACTGTAAAGAAAAGAAAATAGATCGAAGGCAAGGCTGTGATCGAACAAAAGAGACAATAAAAGGTATTCGAAGCCAGACGAGATGGTAATAGGCCCATGGAGACAAAAGGTAGCTGAGATTAGGTGTGAAGTGTACTGGCAGGTAAGAGACAGCTGCCAGGTGAGAGAGAGAAACAAAAGGAAAGGAGCGGGAGGGTGGGGGGGGGGTGCGGGAAAGGAGGACCCAAAACAAAGGGGTGGAAAAAATTGTAAGTAAAAAAAGTAATCGGGGCCGAGGTTATGATCTGAAATTGTTGAACTCGATAGAGAGTCCGGAAGTCTGCAAAGTTCCGTGGAACAATACAAGAGGCCAAGGACGGTGAGGTCCGAGTGGGGATGGAGTGGTGAATTAAAATGACAGGCGACCGGAAGCTCGGGGTCACCCTTACGGACTGAACGGAGGTATTCCACAAAGCGGTCACCCAATCTGCGTTTGGTCTCCCCAATGTAGAGGAGACCACATCGTGAGCAGCGAATACAGTATACTAGATTGCAAGAAGTACAAGTAAATCGCTGTTTCACCTGGAAGGGGTGTTTGGGGCCCTGGACAGTGGGAAGGGGGGAGGTATAGGGGCAGGTGTTACATCTCCTAATCTCACCTAATCTCAGCTGCCTTGTGTCTCCACGGGCCTATTACCATCTCGTCTGGCTTTGAATACCTTTTATTGTCTCTTTTGTTCGATCACAGCCTTGCCTTCGATCTATTTTATTTTCTTTCCAGTTTTGAAGAAGGGTTTCGACCCGAAACGTCAACTGAAATTTCTCTCCACGGATGTTGCCTGACCTGAGTTTTTCCAGCATTTTCTGTTGTTATTTCGGATTTCCAACATCTGCAGTATTTTGCTATCATATGGAACCCTCTCCCTTTGGCTATCCCAGCAAGTACAGTCACCTCTCTTTTGATCCTATCGGAGGTCAGCAGTAGTGCCGCGAGAAGATACTGACGCAGTCCGTGTCCATATGCAGCAAGACCTGGACAACATTTAGACTTGGGCTGACAAGTGGCAAGTAACATTCGCACCACACAAGTGCCAGGCAATGACCATCTCCAACAAGCGAGACTCTAACCATCTCCCCTTGACATTCAATGGCATTACCATCGCTGAATCCCCCACTATTCAACATCCTGGGAGTTACCATTGATCAGAAACTGAACTGGACCAGCCATATAAATACTGTGGCTACAAGAGCAGGCCAGAGGCTGGGAATTCTGCGGCGAGTGTCTCATCTCCTGACTCCCCAAAGCCTTTCCACCATCTACAAGGCACAAGTCAGGAGTGTGATGGAATACTCTCCACTTGCCTGGATGAGTGCAGCTCCAACAACACTCAAGAAGCTCGACACCATTCAGGATAAAGCAGCCCGCTTGATTGGCACTCCATCCACCTTCAACATTCACTCCCTCCACCACCGGCGCACTGTGGCTGCAGTGTGTACCATCTACAAGATGCACTGCAGCAACTCGCCAAAGCTCCTTCAACAGCACCTTCCAAACCCGCGACCTCTACCACTTAGAAGGACAAGGGCAGCAGACGCATGGGAACATCACCACCTACAAGTTCCCCTCCAAGCCACACACCATCCTGACTTGGACCTGTATCGCCGTTCCTTCACTGTCGCTGGGCCAAAATCCTGGAACTCCCTTCCTAACAGCACTGTGGGTGTACCTACACCATATGGACTGCAGTGGTTCAAGAAGGTGGCTCACCACCATCTTCTCAAGGGCAATTAGGGATGGGCACTAAATGCAGGCCTAGCCAGCCAGCGACGCCCACATCCCATCAATGAATAAAAAAAAATAGCAGGTTTCTCTAGTCCCACCCTGCCATCATTTAAATACAGTCAAGATCTCTCTGCTGGATGGTGAAGGGAAGGCTGGGGGCTGAGGGAGAAAATTGTGGACAGTGCCCACACAGGGTTGAGTTGTCACCTTAGACATCATTATAAACTAGAGTGAAAATTACAGGAATGTTTGCCGTCAATATTTCCCCCTCAACGCACCCCTGGCTATAGAGCTATCATTGAAGCCAGTTCAAAGGTAGTGGTGCACAGAATAGCATAATGAGTTCCTAATACTCCTTGCCCAGTCCCTGCATATGTAATTAATGCTTCAGCTATGTTTTATATGAATAATAACTCTATGACAAAGCTCTTACATTCTAGCTAATTTGCTGATCGAAGACGCCTGCCTTGGCATCAGGTCTCCATTTTCTCGCATAGCACAAAAAGACTGTTGCTGCTTTACCTTAGCAGTACTGTCCACAATTTTCTCCCCCGCAACCACCACCCCCCCACCTCTGCTCCCACCTTCCCTTCACCATCCAGCAGAGATCTTGACTGCATTTAAATGATGGCGGGGTGGGACTAGGGAAACCTGCTATTTTCATACCTTCTCGCAGCACCTACTGCTGACCTCCGGTAAGACTAAAAGAGAGGTGACTGTACTTGCTGGGGTAGCAGGAATATTAACTCACCCATGTACCAGCATCAATTCAATTCAATTCAATTTTATTTGTCATATATGCAGCAGACGTGTGTACTGCACAATGAAATGTTGATTCTTACGAGTCCTCCCAACATTGGAATAAATAGGGCATAACAATGATAAAATACTAATAGAAATACAGTAATGTATGTTGGCGCGAGGGATGGAAGTCTGTGAAGTTCAGTGTCCTTCATGTCTTGCAGATTATTGTCCATGAAATATGTTCTGAAGCAAATTTAAACTCTGTAGCCTGATTCAATCTCTTCTAGACACAAAAGGCATCAAGGAGTTTGGGGAGAAAGCAGGAACATGGTATTGAGATAGAGTATCAGCCATGATCATATTGAATGGCGAAGCCGGCTCAAAGGGCTAAATGGCCTACTCCTGCTCCTATTTTTTGATGTTGCTATGTTTCTTACTGCTATCTTCATATAATTTTTCTTAAATTCAACTATTAGCAATAGTTTGAAAGTGATAACTTCTAACTTTTGAAACAGACAGGAGAACACAATGGGTTGCTCATGCAATCTCCAGTGCAAAATACTGAGGTATAAAGGGTACTGAGGGAGGCTAGAGATGAAAGTTCGTTGGAAGCAGGAATTATACCAAAGGACTGGAGAATGGTGAATATTATGCCCTTCTATAAAATATGTACCACTGATTTTCACTAAGATGATAGCAAGGGGAATATAGTTATGAGAAACTTAAAACGTTCATTGGAGCAGAGAAGTTTAAGAGAATCTTACAAAAGTGTTCAAAATTATGAAAGGATTTGAGAGTGAAGGTAGTGAAAGATAGTGAATTGGTAACAAGGGGGCATGAACTCAGGATTAGTACAAAAAGCACAAAGGGGAAGCTTACAAGTATTTTTTTCATTCAAAGATTTATCAGGATATGGAATGCAGCACCATAAATGGCTATGAAGCCAATTTAATCACAATATTTAATGAGGAATTAGATAAGTACTTGAAGAAGGGATATTAAAGAGTACAGGGGAAGAACAAGAAAATCAGATTAGATAGTCCAGTGGGAGTCTAGCACTGACACGGGTATGATAGACCAAATAACTCTGCTCCTGTATGGAATTTTCTATGATCCTATGGTTTTATAATCTGCGTAAATAGATCAGTGTCAATTTTTTGTCTTTAATACTCCTGTGAAGTGCCTTGGGACGTTTTACTATGTTAAAGGCGCCATATAAATACAAGTTGTTGTTGTTGTTGTTTTGATCGCCTAAGGGGGTCGGAGAGAAATTTTCCAGCTTTGTTTCCCCTAAATTGGCCTTGGCCTTTTGATCTGGATTTTTGCTTCTCCCAGTAGATTATATGGCTGCTGATGGGTGGGGCGTGGGTGTTGTGAATCATGATGCTTAAGGAATGATGACTGCATGGTCAATAGACCAGTTGGTCTTTTCCTGTCCATCAATTTTGTATATTCATATATATTTTCTGTTTAAACTAATCATATGCCTCTATCTCAGCTGGGATATCAGGGGTGTATTAATATTATAAGTTTAGCATTGGTGCAACGATTTCCTTGTGCTAAATATGTGTAGCATAAATCCAGAATTAGAGCCTAACCGGATTCCATGGTGGAGGGAATTTCATTCCACTTTTTTTTTTTAAAACAAACATTTGTTCATGGGCTGTGGGTGCCACTGGCAAGGCCAGCATTTATTGCCATCCCTAATTGCCCTCGAGGTGGTGGTGAGTCGCCTTCTTAAACCGTTGCAGTGTCCAGTCAGATTCCAGACTTAAGCTGCTTTTAGACTGTAGTATCATTGTGAAGTAAAACCAATTCAGTTGCAGTATAAATGCTGCGACCTGGGAGCTGTTTCTCTACATTTTAAGCCAGGGGCTGAATGGTCTGTAAACAGTATCCATGAGCAGAAATAGCAATTCAAATTCTGAAAAGGGAATTCCTGTTCTTTTGTTACATGTTTTTTATCATGTGACTCAAATATATCCCAAGGAATGCTGAGTATTAAAATTTATAGTGACTGTATTCTAACATTAGCTTTGTTCTATCAGTCCATATCAGATTACCTGTAGCTATTTAAGAGCAAGTGCTTTGTAGCTATATAGCTGACAGTACTGTGTCTGACATTTGGTTTTGTCTGGTGTATGTTACACCAAGTGAGTCTGCATAACAAAAAGCCTCTTTTCATTCAGCAATAAATTAGCATTATCTACAGCTCGATCAGGACAATTTGCGAAACATTAGTAAAATTTACTCATTCAGCATGCTAACGTGTATATTTATTATTTTCCTCGGCAAACATTTGACTGCCAGATGCTATTTGCCTTTAAAATTCACGGAACTCGAATTGATTGTTCTAATTGACAGAAACAAAACATCTTTGTCTAACCGCAATCTCTTAGAAATTCACCAGAGCACATTAACTAGGGTGGATTTGTATATATCTGTGATAGGATCATTTTTCATTGATTAATGCATTTTACAACTTTAATGGTAGCACATGACAGAACATGGTTATGAAGCTTCATCCTTCAACTGATTAAGCTGTAATCTCATCCAAGCAAAGAAAGCCAAGGGTGAAAAAGAGAAATAAGCTTGGGCAGTATTCTGCAGAGACAACAACTTGTCTTGATATAGTGCCTTTAATGTAGAAAAAATTCCCCCCCAAGGCACTTCAGACATTGAAAGAAAATACAAGCACTGAACCAAAGAAGGAAAGGTTAGGAGGAGTGAAAAAATACTTGGTCAGAGATTTTTTTTAAAGGTGAATCTAAAAAGAGAGGGAGGTAGAGAGGCTGAGGGGTTCTTAAGAACACAAGAACTAGCAGCAGGAGCAGGCCATTTCGCCCCTCTGCCATTCAAAAAGATCATGGCTGATCTTTTACCTCATCTCCACTTTCCTGAACTATCCCCATATCCCTTAATATGCGAAAATCTAATCAATCTCTGTCTTGAATATACTCAATGACTAAGTCTCCACAGCCCTCTGTGGTAGAGAATTCCAAAGATTCACCATCCTCTGAATGAAGAAATGTCTCCTCATCTCAGTCCTAAATGGCCGACCCCTTATTCTGAGACTGTGATCCCTAGTTCTAGACTCCCCAGCCAGGGGAAACATCCTCCCTGCATCTACCCTGTCAAGCCCTGTAAGAATTTTGTATGTTTCAATGAGGTCACCTCTCATTCTTCTAAACTCTGGAGAATATAGGCCTAGTCTACTCAATCTCTCCTCATAGACAATCCCCCCATCCCAGGAACCAGTCTGGTGAACCTCTGTTGCACTCCCTCTATGGTAAGTATATCCTTCCTTAGGTAAGGAGCCCAAAACTGTACACAATACTCCAGGTGTGGTCTCAACAGGGCCCTCCATAATTGCAGTAAGACATCTTTACTCTTATACTCAAATCCTCTTGTAATAAAGGCCAACATACCATTAGCTTTCCTAATTGCTTGCTATACCTGCATGTTAATTTTCAGTGATTCGTGTACAAGGACACCCAGGTCCCTCTGAACACCAACATTTCCCAATCGCTCACCATTTAAAAATACTCTGCTTTTCTATTTTTCCTACCAAAGTGGATAACTTCACATTTCTTCACATTATATTCCATTTGTCATGTTCTTGCCCACTCACTTAGCTTGTCTATATCCCCTTGATGCCTCTTTACATCCTCCTCACAACTTACATTCCCACCCATCTTTGAATCATCAGCAAACTTGGATGTGTTACATTTGGTCCCCTCATCCAAATCACTGATATTGATTGTGAATAGCTGAGGCCCAAGCACTGATCCTTGCGGTACCCTACTAGTTACAGCTTGCCAACCCAAAAATGACCCGTTTATTCCTACTCTCTGTTTTCTGTCCATTAACCAATCCTCAATCCATGCTAGTATATTACCCCCAATCCCATGAGCCCTAACTTTGTTTAATAACCTCTTGTGTGGCACCTTATCGAATGCCTTCTGAAAATCCAAATACACTACATCCACAGGTTCCCTCTTATCTATTCTGCTAGTTACAACCTCAAAAAACTCTTACAGATTCGTCAAACACAATTTCCCCAACACGATTTCCCTTTCATAAATCCATGTTGACTCTGCCCAATCTTATTATTTTCTAAATGCCCTGTTACCACGTCCTTAATAATAGATTCTAGCATTTTCCCTACTACTAACTGGTCTGTAGTTCCCCGTTTTCTCTCTCCCTGCTTTCTTAAATAGTGGAGTTACATTTGCTACCTTCCGCTGCACGGGAACCGTTCTAGAATCTATGGAATTTTGAAAAATGACAACCAATGCATCTCAGAGAATTCCATAGCATGGAGCCAAAGTGGCTGTGAGCATGGCCACCAATGTTGGAATGAAGTGAGGAGGGGGTGCACAATAGGCTGGAGCTAGAGGAACACAGAATTCAAAGGAGTGATAGGGCTGGAGGAGAGTACAGAGATAGGGAGGGCCAATCCATGGAGGGATTTAAACATAAGTTCGATATAAGGAAATGCACACTGCACTATATCGCCTAACCAATGATAAATGAACAGGCATAATTGGTATTCATGCCAAAATTCCTAAAAGTTGTTCTAGGCGAATGGGAGAGAATGGCAATTGATAGCAACACACCTGATACTGTGATAGCTGCCTGAGCTTGCCTGTGCAAGGTTCTTGCCATGAAGAGAGATTGGCCCTCAGAGTCAGCTCCCTCATCCATGCCAATTCCTGTCATGCCCCTGGTGCAAAATGCACCAGTGTACTTCCAGGGCCTACAGAACAAGAAGGTCTAGCTTAGACCATTCTGACCAACAGTGCCTCAGAAGGCGACACTTCCCTGAAGAGGTTATTGAGGAAATATATCAACTTTTTGAGGAGGTAACAGAGAGGGAGGGTGAGGGCAGTGCAGTTGATCTTGTGTATATGGAATTTCAAAAGGTGTTTGATAAAGTACCACATATTAGGCTCGTTAGCAAAATTGAAGCCCATGGGATAAAAAGGGGCAGTAACAACATGGATACAAAATTGGCTAAGGGACAGAAAACAAAGTTGTGGTGAATGGCTGTTTTTCAGACGGGAGGGAGGCATACAGTGGTGGTCCCCAGGGTTCAGTGCTAGGACCACTGCTGTTTTTGATATACATTAATAACTTGGACTTGGGCGTAAAGGGCACAATTTTGAAATTTGCAGATGACACAAAACTTGGAAGTGTAGTAAACACTGAGTAATAGACTTCAAGAGGACAGACAGGCTGGTGGAATGGGTGGACACAAGGCAGATGAAATTCAATGCAGAAAAGTGTGAGGTGATACATTTTGGTAGGGAGAATGAGGAGAGACAATACATACTAAATGGTACAAATTTTAAAGGGGGTGCAAGAGAGACACCTGGGGGTGTTTCTGTACAAATCTTTACAGGTGGTAGAACAGGTTAACAAAGCAGTTAATAAAGCATGTGGGATCCTGGGCTTTATAAATAGAGCCATAGAATACAAAAGCCAGGAAGTTATGCTAAACCTTTATAAAACACTAGTTCGGCCCCAGATGGAGTATTGTGTCCAATTTTGGGCATCACACTTTAGGAAGGATGTGAAGGCTTTGGAGAGGCTCCAGAAGAGATTTGTTTGAATGGTTCCAGGGATGAGAGATTACAGTTATGTGGATAGACTGGAGAAGCTGGGGTTCTTCTCCATCGAGCAGAGAAGGCTAAGAGGGGATTTGATAGAGTTGTTTAAAATCATGAAGGGGTTAGACAGAGTAAATAAAGAGAAACTGTTTCCAATGGCTGAAGGATCGATAACCAGAGGCCACAGATTTAAGGTGATTGGCAAAAGAACCAGAGGCGACATGAGGAAAAACTTTTTTTACACAACGAGTGGTTAGGATTTGGAACACACTGCTTGATAGGGTGGAGGATACAGATTCAATAGTAGCCTTCAAAAAGGGAATTGGATAAATACTTGAAGGAGAAAAAATTGCAGTGATATGGGGAAAGAATGGGGGAGTGGAACTAACTGGATTGCTCTTCGAAAGAGCCGGCACAGACTCGATGGGCAGAATGGCCTCCTTCTGTGCTGTCCGATTCTATGATTCTATGATTCTGGCTGAAAACCTGCAGCTCACTTCCACCAGAGGAACAGCATTGTCCATACCAGTCAAGGTCATCACTGCCTTGAAATTGTTTTTGCATCTGGATCCTTGCAGACAGCAGCAGATGATCTTTGCTACTTTAATCAGGCAGCTGCAAACCACAGCATTAAGAAGGTCACTGATGCTCTCTTCAGGAGAGCTGTGCAATTCATATTCTTCCCAAAGGAAGAGAGAACACTGTCCAGTCTTAAAGACTGGCACAGTTAAAACGGGTACAAGGATCAATTGACAGAATGCACGTGATAATCAAAGCCTCGGATGACATCCCCCTCGAATGTCATGAAAAGGAAGTGCTTTCATTCCATTAATGTCCAGCTCATGTGCGATACATATTACTTTATCCTGCATGTCAATGCCAGATGACCAGAAAGCTGTCATGATGTTTTCATCACAAGGCAATTCATTTTACCAGTACCAGGATAGTTGATTGGTGATCAGGGCTATACTCTGCAGTAGTACTTTCCTATGACGGAAAGAGCTTATAATGGCATGTCGAGTTTGGCTATCCATTCAATGGCCACCAGAGATGCCAAGTAGAGAAATGAGGTGCCTCCTGCATGTAATGTATGTACCTTTAAGGGGGAGAACTACTTTTTACAGCTCCTGTATCCTGTAGTACCGGCAGTGACCACACCTGTATATAAACCGTGAGTAGTGATCTGTACAGTCAGTTGCAGTTTGAACCCTCATTCAGTAAACACCTGTTGATCGTTCCCTGCAGTCTGCTGTCTGATTATTGAAGGACACAACATTAAAATACACGGATATAACATTGGCGATGACGCAGATTCGAACCTACCTGCAACTCTGCATCACCTCCCAGGGATTCGCTCCTGGAGAACAGTGGAAGGAGGTCGAGTCCAGAAGCACGGGTGTCGACCACGGGCAACCGCCCAGTCATCCAGCGGAGATTTGAGCATCGCAGGGGAGGCTGTCGAGAGCCAGGCTTGGCTTTCCAGTCATGGTGGTCCAGCGAAACGGGCTGGCAACAGGTACTGCGCAGACCCTTCCCGGACAGCGGCGGCTAGAGCCGACCGAGCGGCACAGAAAAAGGCCGAGCAGCATCGACGGGGGAGAGAGAGAGGGCAGAGCGCACAGGGCACAGCCGGTGTTCAGGACCGAGCGGCGTCAATGGGGAGAGAGATGAGAGAGAGCAGAGCGCAGCCGGTGTTCAAGGGCCGAGCAGCGTCAACGGGGGAGAGGCGCGCAGGAAAATGCGAGGCGCTGCCATTGTCACGAGGACCGCAGAGAGCGGCATTGGCAGCAGCGCAGGAGCAGCGCACGAAACCCATAGGGCGTCGCCATTTGCCAAGATGACCGCCGAGCGCAGCGTTGGCAGCAGCGCGGGAGACACCATTTTAAGCAGCAGCGGGGAAGAAAGGAAAGCGTGGGAGACGCCATTTTAAGCCACAGCAGGGAAGAAAGGAAAGCGCGGGAGACGCCATTTTAAGCCAGTCTAACCACACCCAAAAATGCCAAAGAGTGGCAGTATCACAACGTTCGACAATGAAGTCGAAGATTGGACGACATATGTCGAACGCATAGAAGTATACTGCAAGGCGAATGAAGTGCCAGATGACAAGAAAGCGCTGGTATTGTTGAATTCAATGGGTGCAAAAACGTATGGCTTACTACGAAACCTAGTAACCCCAGAGAAGCCAGTAGAAAAGGATTTGAAAGCATAGTGGCAATCCTACAGGACCACTTAAACCGCACACCGCTGCTGATAGCAGAAAGATTTAAGTTTCACAAAAGGAACCAGCATAAAGATGAAAGTAATGCTGAGTATTTAACGGAACTGTGCAAGCTATCGAAACACTGCCAGTTTGGAACGGGACTAGCAGATACTTTAAGGGACAAGTTTGTGTGTGGGCTTCAAAGTGAAGGAACCCAGAAACGGCTTCTATCAGAAAAGGATCTTACGCTGGACAAGGCTTTCAGCATTGCAGTATCACACGAAGCAGCAGCATGGGGCGCTGCAGAGATACAACGGAGACCGCAACAACATGGCACAAATGAAATGTCATACGGAACAGTGAAGTGCTATCGCTGCGGCAGAACAACACACGACCATAATGATTGCTGGTTCAAGGACAAAGTGTGCAGTGTGGAAAAGTAGGACACATAGCAAGAGTCTGCAGGTCGGGAAAGAAAACCAGCAGCAAGAAATCTCCACAGGAGAAGTACAAGAAGGTACATAAGGTGACGGAGAGTAGTTCAGACGAACAGAAGAGTGATACAGACTCCGGAAGCAAGGAGCTGGGTTGTCTGAAACTACATAATGTGATCAAAATGGAGGATCACCAAACTATCTGGGTCACGCTCAAGATAGACGGAGTCCAAGTGAAAATGGAATTGGACACAGGATCAGCCCTAACAGTCATAAACCGAAGGGACTACAAGCGGCTATTCTCACATATACCCTTGAGAGATACAAAGATTGTCTTGAAGACGTATACGGGGCAAAAAGTCTACCCCAAAGGAAAAATAAGGGTGAACGTTATATATAACGGCAAGGAAACACCAAAAATGGACCTATATGTATTGCCAGATGGAGGACCACCACTACTAGGACGTGAATGGATCCGGAAGATACAGCTAGATTGGCATTCCATACAAGCACTGACTGTAGATGCCAAAAAGGATGACGACGTCACACCTGGACGACTGTCAAAAATGCTAACTGACGCACAAGAAGTGTTCCAGCAGGGACTCGGAGCACTAAAAGGCATAACAGCGATGATCAAAATAGAGGAAAATGCAAGCCCAAAGTTTATGCGATCCGCCCAGCCGTCGAAGCAGAGCTGGAAGGTTTGGAACATTCAGGAGTACTGTCCAAAGTGGACTGGAGTGAGTGGGCTACACCCATCGTTCCTGTAATGAAGAGGTCGTTGAGTAATACGCCTGGGGAACCAAAGAAGGTTCGCATCTGTGGGGACTTTAAGGTGACAGTGAACCCAATCCTTCACACTGTACAATATCCGCTTCCGCGGATTGAAGATATTTTCGCCTCGCTATCTGGAGGGAAACGCTTCACTAAGATTGATCTGGCTCAGGCATACCTGCAAATGGAGGTAGAAGAAGCCTCAAAACAGTACCTCACGATCAACACTCATAAAGGTCTCTACCAATACAACCGGCTGGTGTTCGGGGTAGCATCAGCTCCGGCTATTTGGCAAAGGGCAATGGAACAAGTCCTGCAAGGGATTCCAGGGACCCAGTGTTATTTGGACGACATCCTGGTCACGGGCGAAAATGACAGTGATCACCTCGCCAACCTGGAGCAGGTGCTCACTAGATTGAAGGAATATGGGCTCCGAGCTAATCGCCACAAATGCGAGTTTTTCCAGAAACAGATCTCGCATTGTGGCCATGTTATTGATAAAGAGGGGTTACGTAAGTCCCCTGAAAAGATTGAGGCAGTAGTCAAGGCTCCAGCACCGGAAAATGTGTCACAACTGAGGTCGTTCCTCGGGCTGGTGAACTACTACCATAAGTTCTTGCCGAATTTGTCTACCGTACTACACCCACTGAACACCCTACTGCAAACGGGGGTACCATGGAAGTGGAGTGACAATTGTAAACGAGCTTTCCAGAAGAGCAAAGCATTGATCACATCAAAAGAGGTGTTGGCTCATTTCAACCCAGCACTACCAATTCGGTTGGCGTGTGATGCATCACCCTATGGCATTGGAGCGGTGCTGTCGCACAAATTCCCGGACGGCTGAGAGGCCAGTAGCCTTTGCGTCTCGGTCACTAACCTCAGCCGAGCGTAACTACGCCCAGCTTCACAGGGAGGCCCTCAGCCTAGTGTGGGGAGTGAAAAAGTTCAATCACTATCTGCACGGGCAGAAGTTCACCTTGCTGATTGACCACCAACCACTTGTCTCCATCTTTAATCCAAAGAAGGGCGTTCCGGTGATGACTGCGCAACGGCTACAAAGATGGTACCTTTTTCTAGGGGCGCACCAATATGAAATCGAGTATAAGGGCACGAAACAGCATGGAAACTCTGATGGGCTATCACGCCTGCCACTGCCTACTGCGGAGGAAGCACCAGCAGTGGATCCTGTCGAAATATTTCATTCGACTATAATTGAATGCTTGCCAGTAACTAACGCTGGTATAGAGAAGGAGACCCGAAATGACCCGACACTGTCTCGGGTATATGATTTGACGGTGAAGGGATGGCCAGCACATGGCGACTCACTGTTGCCAGCATTCTCATCCAGAAGAGAACAGCTGTCAGTATGCCAGGGGACCTTGATGTGTGGATCCCGAGTGGTAATTCCACCCAAGTTAAGGGAGAGAGTGCTCAATGAGCTTCACGAAGGTCATCTGGGAGGGGTGAAAATGAAAAGCCTTGCTAGGGCTTATGTGTGGTGGCCGGGGATCGATCAGCAAATCGAGGACCTGAAAAGAGCTGCTCAGGATGCCAGAAGGTCCAAAATGCACCACCACGTGCCCCTCTACACACATGGGAGTGGCCCTCATCTCCATGGCAACGGTTGCATATTGATTTTGCTGGTCCATTCATGGACTCAATGTTTTTAATAGCCGTGGATGCGCACTCGAAATGGCCTGAGGTGATCAAAATGTCCTCCACCACCACGGAGAAAACTATTGCAGTCCTACGGACCATTTTTGCCAGGAACGGCTTGCCACAGCAGATTTGCTCTGATAACGGACCACAGTTTGTGTCCGAAGAGTTTCGAAGATTTATGAAAAGGAATGGGGTAAGGCATTACACATCCGCCCCGTATCATCCAGCCATAAATGGATTGGCTGAGAGGTTCGTACAAGCCTTTAAAAAAGCAGTAAAGGCCATGTGCGATGACGACATTCCACTGCAGCATAAGGTGGACAATTTCCTGTTAGCCTACAGAAATGCGACACATGCAGTCACCAACAAGGCCCCGGCCATGATGTTCTTTAACCGAAGGTTGAGATCTCGTCTGGATTTGCTCAGACCAAATGTACGAAGAGATGCTGAGAGTAAGCAATTCCAGCACATCAATGAGAAGCCGACAAGGAGCTTCAATGTAGGGCAACCAGTCTTGGCCCGCGACTACCGAACAGAGAAATGGCAGCCCAGAACGAGATGCACATGGCAGGGGCCACTAATTTACACAGTGGATGTTGGGGAGAACATTGTGAGACGCCATGCTGACCAGATCCTAGAGTCACAGGAACGAGTCAACCCCATGTCTCGGCCATACGTACCTGGTGAGGAACCCGATGTACAGGTCGCATCTACCTCAGAAACAATAGCATTGGAAGCTGATGAATCAACTGACGACAGGGTGTTAGAATCGCCTCCGCACCAAGAGCAAGACACTCGGGAAAGGCGTTATCCAGAAAGAATCAGGAAGCCTCCCCAAAGACTGAATTTATAAATAGACTATTTTCAGTTAATGTTGCATGTTAAAAGTGTTAATTGTAATTAGTTTGATATTTAATTGTTAAATGAGTGTTATGGTACTGTTAATCTAAAAGGGGAGGAATTGTAATGTATGTACCTTTAAGGGGGAGAACTACTTTTTACAGCTCCTGTATCCTGTAGTACCGGCAGTGACCACACCTGTATATAAACCCTGAGTAGTGATCTGTACAGTCAGTTGCAGTTTGAACCCTCATTCAGTAAACACCTGTTGATCGTTCCCTGCAGTCTGTTGTCTGATTATTGAAGGACATAACATTAAGATACACGGATATAACACTGCACAGATCTTAGTGGGCAGGTTGATGTGATGTGTTCCATGGTCTGGGACTCATGGCCACAGTCGCACTTCGCGTCGTCCCTCTTCCACTTGTGGAGCAGGTGGGCACATCGTCCATGCCCTGTGCAGATTTGGTTGAGCGCTGTCCACTGTCTTCGAGGGAGGTCGAGGTTAAGCACCTCTGCTGTTGGATCAGTGATGAGGTGTTGGTTCTTTTTGTTCCATGCCTCCCACGATTTTGTCCATCTGGATAGTGGGTTGATATCAGCTGCATGAATATTGGCTCCTGTTTCCCAGAATAACCAGCGCAATTTTAACCGCTTTCATGGTGGGTTTTCAAGTCTTCGTGAATGGAAAGGTCAACGTTGCTCATTATTTTTTTCCATCTCACTGAGCACAGTAGTGTCACGGCGAATGGCAAGTGGGGCAATGTGGGACAGCACCAGGAGCCACTCAGTTGAAATGGACTTAAACATCCCTGACACCGTCATCATGGCAGCATTTAGCCGCACATCATGATCTGTGTGTGATGGTTGCACGGCCATGAGGCAGAACAGTATTCTACAGCAGAGTAGATGAGGGCCACTGTTGCAGTGTGAAGTTTTCTGGCTGTGCTCCCCATGACATTCCTGCGGGTTTCCGGACCAGGTTCACCCTGGTTTTTACATTTTGGCCGGTGTTAGCAAGATGAGGCCACTAGGTGCAAGTCCTGTCCAGGATGACGCCCAGGTATTTTGGGTGGGGTTCATGGGCAAGTTGACTTCCGCAGAAGGAAACGTCGAGTTCTTTCCCGGCAGCGTTGTGGAGATGGAACGCCGACACAACTGTCTTCTCTGGATTGGGCAACTGTACTCCTATTTATAAATAACTAATTGATCTCCTGTGGTGTATTATACAGTAAGTCAGAGAACATGGTCATTCTTTTACCGCTCTCTACTGTCTTTGTAGTGCTTATTCTGTCTCCCCTCCTCTGCCTTGGTCTTTCCCTTCCCTGCTGCTTCTCTCGATCCTGTCTGCGTCTGTCGTCTTCTTCTTTTCCTTCCTTTTGGCTGGGAGCTGGTAAATGGTATGGCAGGAAAGGGAGCTGCCAACAGCTGCAGGCTGCATCTGAGGTAAGAGTTGTAGGGAAAATGTGGCTCGCAGCAGCTCCCTTCCCATCCCTTATGCTTCCTCCCACCTCCTTGCTCCCATTGAGTCCTGTACCCCTTCCCACTACCCATTCACCATCCTACCACCCCCTCACTCTCATTACTACCCCAATCTCTCAACAACCCACTCAATTCCTGTATCCTGCCCTCCACCTTGCTCTGCTGCCACTCAGCTCACTTTTAACCTTTTATCTACTCTCCCTCGCTCTCTCAAATGGATGGGGGCTGAGGTCAAAGACCCCTCATCCTCAACCAGTTTCCCTTCTCTACTGTCCCTCCAACCTCCCTTCCTGTATTTTTCCATGAGGCTTTGTTTGCTTTCAAAATTTTATTTATTTTATGTTTAAACCATTGTTTTGGAGATTAGATATTACAGTTACCAAGGAAAAAATGGAGACTGAAGAAAAGAAATTCAGAAAGCATTTTGAGCAATTTATGGGAACCCAGTGACCAGACTGTGCTCTCACAATGCCACCTACAGGAGTAACAAGTACTGCAGGCAGTTTTCAATGAAACACCCACCAAGTAACAAATTAATATACAATAGATAGATTTTGCAAACCTAATCCAGACCTTGATGCCTTGTGTTTTTAACCTGGAAATTATGCTGTGCAGTATCATTCAAAATAAATTTCTCTTGTCTACTGATAATAGAGTTGTTAACCTGTTTTTTTCTAAAAAGCAGAGAGCGAATTGAGCACTCATATAAGAACATAAAAATTAGGAGCAGGAGTAGGCCATATGGCCCATCGAGCCTGCTCTGCTATTCAATAACATCATGGCTGATCTTCAATATCAACTCCACTTTCCCGCCCGATCTCCATATCCCTTGATTCCCCTAGAGTCCAAGAATCTATCTATTTCTGCCTTGAATATACTCAACAACTCTGCATCCACAGCCCTTTGGGGTAAAGAATTCCAAAGATTCACAACCCTCTGAGTGAAGAAATTCCTCCTTATCTCAGCCTTAAATTGCCAAACTCTTATCCTGAGAATATGCCCCCTGTTTCTAGACTCTCCAGCCAGGGGAAACAACCTCTCAGCATCTATCCTGTCAATTCCCCCAGAATCTTATATGTTTCAATGAGATCACCTCTCATTCTTCTAACTCCAGAGAGTATAGGCCAATCCACTCAATCTCTCCTCATAGGACAACCCTCTCATCCCAGGAACCAATCTAGTGAACCTTTGTTGCACTGCCTGTAAGGCAAGTATGTCCTTCCTCAGATAAGGAGACCACAACTGTACACAGTACTCCAGGTGTGGTCTCACCACAGCCCTGTACAATTGTAGTAAGAGTTTCTTATTCTTGTACTCCAACTCCCTTGCAATAAAGGCCAACATGCCATTTGCCTTCATAATTGCTTGATGTACCTGCATGCTAACTCTGTGTTTCCTGTACAAGGACACCTAAATCTCTCTGAACACCAACATTTAATAGTTTCTTACCATTTATGACACTACTCAGTGCAATTTTTGGGCTGTCACATTTTCTGACATTGAATACAATGAAAAATTTATCAAACATAATTTTAACGAAAGTAACTCTACTGAGCATTTAATTCCCTCAATATGTCCTGAGTGGCTAATGGTACATAATATGGTAGACAAAAGGTAGCACCCTTACTGCTAGGTTAGCCTGATACATGATATAGTTTATAATCTATACTCGAGATGATTCTCCTAGATGAGCTACATGTTTCTGATCACAATAGTTCAATTCAGCTTCTGCTTATTACATCTTTTCAGATCTAACTCTAGGCTGCTAATAGCACCAAGACTATGCTTGGCAGTACTACACAAAAAAGGTGCGCTTAAATTCTACAGACATGTCACATTTTACAGACATGATTCAAAATTATACAAAACAAATCAAGACTGTAAAACAAATATCTCATTGCATTTTATATCTGTATGTTTTTAAAGAGCACAGAGTTGTTTACTGATCAGTGACCATTTTGGTTCTTACCCGCTTCTGTGTACTTCAGGCCCACTTTTTCTTCCTCATCTTTTGGTTTGGGAGGTGGCCATACAGCTTGGAGTCGTCCAGGAGGAGTTCTGTCTTCAAATTCTGATGGAGATAAATCCTGTGATTAAAATAAAGAGATGGAACATTAAAGAAAACACTTGTGCAACAAAACTAACATCGCAGAATGCATGCATATAGATCTTAGTCCTGTTAATATTGGATTCAGTATAGTATTCTTCATTGTATGTCTATGGATTCAATCTAGAAGGCTCTCTTGGATATCTATTTCCCACTTTCACCCCCTCCAATTTGGTTGTCTATGCAAGTTTCCTTACTACGCCAGGTTACTGATATAAGACATACACAGAGGTGGAATCAAAGTTACTTACACCACCACAACTCACCATACTTCATTTTACCCTGTATTTTTGGGTTCCTTACACCCAGAGCAAGATGTCAGAGCAGGTCAATTTATAAATAGAAATTTAACTACAACACTGCCAGTTATTACTAATTCAGTTATATCTACATTACATTTGGGGGTTTTACGCGAGAAATAGTTTTTTGGTTCCAGCATTATTGGTCACTCTCGTAGGTGAACCGCATGTCTCCTAAAACCCAGAGTGTGCCTTTACCAGACCAAAATATAGGTAAACTAGCTGAAGTGCCCGGCGGTGCCGAGGGATTTTTGAGGGCATGTTGATGTTGGAATAGAGAGAGAGCGACTGGAGGGGAAGAGAGAGCGCGACTGGGGGGGGGGGGGGAAAGAGAGAGCGCGACTGGGGGGGGGGGGGAAGAGAGAGCGCGACTGGGGGGGGAAGGGAGAGCGCGCGACTGGGGGGGGAAGGGAGAGCGCGCGACTGGGGGGGGGGAAGGGAGCGCGCGCGACTGGTGGGGGGAAGGGAGCGCGCGCGGCTGGGGGGGAAGGGAGCGCGCGCGGCTGGGGGGGAAGGGAGGGAGAGGGAGGGAGGGGGAGAGGAGGGGGGGAGGAGGGGGAGTGGGAGGGGAGGGGAGATAGGGGAGGGAGGAGGGGGCGGGGGGGTGAGGGTCAGGAGGGGGGGAGGAGGGGGAGCAGCGGGGAGGGGGAGGACGGAGAGCGGAGGACGGGGAGGGCGAGGACGGGGAGGGGGAGGACGGGGGAGGGGGAGGACGGGGGAGGGGGAGGACAGGGGAGGGGGAGGACGGGGAAGGGGAGGTGGAGGAAGGGGGGGGGAGGAAGGGGAGGGGAAGCAAGGGGAGGGGAAGGAAGGGGAGGGGGGAAGGGGAGGGGGGAAGGGGAGGGGGGAAGGGGAGGAGGCGAAGGGGAGGAGGCGAAGGGGAGGGAGGAGGCGAAGGGGAGGGGGGAGGCGGAGGAAGGGGAGGGGGAGGAAGGGGAGGGGGAGGAAGGGGAGGGGGGAGGGGAGGAAGGGGAGGGGGGAGGAAGGGGAGGGGGAGGGGGGGAGGGAGGGGAGGAAGGGGGGAGGGGAGGGAGGGGAGGGGGCAGGAAGGGGGGAGGGGAGGGAGGGGAGGGGGCAGGAAGGGGGGAGGGGGGGAGGGGAGGGAGGGGAGGGGGGGGATGGAGGGGAGGGGGGATGGAGGGGAGGGGGGAGGGAGGGGGGGAGGGAGTGGGGAGGGGGGAGGGAGGGAGTGGGGAGGGGGGGAGGGAGGGAGGGGGGGAGTGGGGGGAGGGGGGAGAGGGAGGGGAGGGGTGGGGGGAGGGGAGGAAGTGGAGGGGGGGTGGGGGAGGAAGGGGGAGGGGAGGAAGGGGGGTGCGGGGAGGAAGGGGGGTGCGGGGAGGAAGGGGGGGAGGGGAGGAAGGAGGGGCGGGGAGGAAGGAGGGGAGGGGAGGAAGGGGGGAGGGAGGGGAGGAAGGGGAGGGGGGAGGGAGGGGAGGGAGGGGGTGTAGGGGGGGGGGAGGGAGGGGAAGGCCGGGCCGAGGCAGCTTGTGACGGCCGATTGCGGCTGGCCGGGCCCGGTTGCCTTGGTAACCCTCCTCCCCTCTCCGCCTCACGATCTCCGGGACCGGGCCTGGGCCTGAGCGGCTTGAGACGGCCGATTGCGGCTGGCAAGCCCGGTTGCCGGGGTAACCCTCTCCGCTCCCCCTCCCCTCCCGAGCCCCACCCCCCCCATCCCCGCTAACCTGCTCGCTTCCCTCTGGCCGCGCTCTGTGTGGAGGTGCTAGTGCGCCGTGCAGCGCGAGCGCGAGGAGTTTGCAGTGAGCCCAGCCAGCCTTCACCAAGATAGCTGGCCACTGGTTCGGAATTGGGCCCAGCGGGATGGCCGGTGCGTAGCTCGGGCGTGGCTGGGCAACAGACGCCCAGGCTTCGAGGCCTGCCTGCAAAAGCGGTGAAAGGTAGGAAAATTATACAGGTTAGAAAAAAGATTTACAAATGAATTAACTTTTTTAAAAACAATGTGTGTTTTAAAAGCAACTTTTTTTTTGGTGGAAATGTAGATTTGAAAAGAAACACGCAGAAAGCGGGAAAAAGAATTGAAAAGTTTGGAATCAAGATGGCGGCGACTCACCTCGGTTCAGAACGATAAGGCCCGCCCACACACGCACCAATTGGTCGACCATCAGGTCACCGAAGCGTAGGATTGGTCAATCGTCCCGTCACTCGATTCTAGGAGGGCCCGCCTGCACGTGCCAGGAACACGACCCCGCCACGCAGCGATTGGTCGACCGTCGGGTTGCTCGACCTTACGACTGGTCGCCCTCGACGTCACTCAATGCTAATGAGCAGATAATGAGCGGAATTTTGAACGTTTTTTGGACACCGCGGGCGCAATTTTTGTCTCACCGAAACGTAAATACACTTACGACCGTTCTGGAATCGTAAGCTTTCTTTTGATGTAACACACCTGTAGGTACGCTCTATAACTTTTGATTGTATAGCCGGACAGAGAGACAGAAAGACAGACAGAGAGACATACCGTTTTATATATTACCAGCTGGAGTGCCCAGCGGTGCCGAGGCTTTTTCGAGGGCATGTTGTTGTTGGAAGAGAGAGAGAGAGAGAGAGCGACTGGGAGGGAAGAGAGCGAGCGACTGGGGGGGGAAGAGAGCGAGCGACTGGGGGGGGAAGAGAGCGAGCGACTGGGGGGGAAGAGAGCGAGCGACTGGGGGGGAAGAGAGCGAGCGACTGGGGGGGAAGAGAGCGAGCGACTGGGGGGGAAGAGAGCGAGCGACTGGGGGGGAAGAGCGCGAGCGACTGGGGGGGAAGAGAGCGAGCGACTGGGGGGGAAGAGAGCGAGCGACTGGGGGGGGAAGAGAGCGAGCGACTGGGGGGGAAGAGAGCGAGCGACTGGGGGGGGAAGAGAGCGAGCGACTGGGGGGGAAGAGAGCGAGCGACTGGGGGGGAAGAGAGCGAGCGACTGGGGGGAAGAGAGCGAGCGACTGGGGGGGGAAGAGAGCGAGCGACTGGGGGGGAAGAGAGCGAGCGACTGGGGGGGAAGAGAGCGAGCGACTGGGGGGGAAGAGAGCGAGCGACTGGGGGGGAAGAGAGCGAGCGACTGGGGGGGAAGAGAGCGAGCGACTGGGGGGGAAGAGAGCGAGCGACTGGGGGGGGAAGAGGGCGAGCGACTGGGGGGGAAGAGAGCGAGCGACTGGGGGGGAAGAGAGCGAGCGACTGGGGGGGAAGAGAGCGAGCGACTGGGGGGGAAGAGAGCGAGCGACTGGGGGGGAAGAGAGCGAGCGACTGGGGGGGAAGAGAGCGAGCGACTGGGGGGGAAGAGAGCGAGCGACTGGGGGGGAAGAGAGCGAGCGACTGGGGGGGAAGAGAGCGAGCGACTGGGGGGGAAGAGAGCGAGCGACTGGGGGGGAAGAGAGCGAGCGACTGGGGGGGAAGAGAGCGAGCGACTGGGGGGGAAGAGAGCGAGCGACTGGGGGGGAAGAGAGCGAGCGACTGGGGGGGAAGAGAGCGAGCGACTGGGGGGGAAGAGAGCGAGCGACTGGGGGGAAGAGAGCGAGCGACTGGGGGGGAAGAGAGCGAGCGACTGGGGGGGAAGAGAGCGAGCGACTGGGGGGGGAAGAGAGCGAGCGACTGGGGGGGAAGAGAGCGAGCGACTGGGGGGGAAGAGAGCGAGCGACTGGGGGGGAAGAGAGCGAGCGACTGGGGGGGAAGAGAGCGAGCGACTGGGGGGGAAGAGAGCGAGCGGCTGGGGGGGAAGAGAGCGAGCGACTGGGGGGGAAGAGAGCGAGCGACTGGGGGGGGAAGAGAGCGAGCGACTGGGGGGGAAGAGAGCGAGCGACTGGGGGGGAAGAGAGCGAGCGACTGGGGGGGAAGAGAGCGAGCGACTGGGGGGGAAGAGAGCGAGCGACTGGTGGGGAAGAGAGCGAGCGACTGGGGGGAAGAGAGCGAGCGACTGGGGGTGAAGAGAGCGAGCGACTGGGGGGGAAGAGAGCGAGCGACTGGGGGGGAAGAGAGCGAGCGACTGGGGGGGAAGAGAGCGAGCGACTGGGGGGGAAGAGAGCGAGCGACTGGGGGGGAAGAGAGCGGGCGACTGGGGGGGAAGAGAGCGAGCGACTGGGGGGGAAGAGAGCGAGCGACTGGGGGGGAAGAGAGCGAGCGACTGGGGGGAAGAGAGCGAGCGACTGGGGGGGAAGAGAGCGAGCGACTGGGGGGGAAGAGAGCGAGCGACTGGGGGGGAAGAGAGCGAGCGACTGGGGGGGAAGAGAGCGAGCGACTGGGGGGGAAGAGAGCGAGCGACTGGGGGGGAAGAGAGCGAGCGACTGGGGGGGAAGAGAGCGAGCGACTGGGGGGAAGAGTGCGAGCGACTGGGGGGGAAGAGAGCGAGCGACTGGGGGGGGAAGAGAGCGAGCGACTGGGGGGGAAGAGAGCGAGCGACTGGGGGGAAGAGAGCGAGCGACTGGGGGGGAAGACAGCGAGCGACTGGGGGGGAAGAGAGCGAGCGACTGGGGGGGAAGAGAGCGAGCGACTGGGGGGGAAGAGAGGAGCGAGCGACTGGGGGGGAAGAGAGCGAGCGACTGGGGGAGAAGAGAGCGAGCGACTGGGGGGGGAAGAGAGCGAGCGACTGGGGGGGAAGAGAGCGAGCGACTGGGGGGGAAGAGAGCGAGCGACTGGGGGGAAGAGAGCGAGCGACTGGGGGGGAAGAGAGCGAGCGACTGGGGGGGAAGAGAGCGAGCGACTGGGGGGGAAGAGAGCGAGCGACTGGGGGAGAAGAGAGCGAGCGACTGGGGGGGAAGAGAGAGAGCGACTGAGGGGGAAGAGAGAGAGCGACTGTGGGGGAAGAGAGAGAGCGACTGGGGGGGAAGAGAGAGAGCGACTGGGGGGGAAGAGAGAGCGACTGGGGGGGGGAAGAGAGAGAGCGACTGGGGGGGGGAAGAGAGAGAGCAACTGGGGGGGAAGAGAGAGAGCGACTGGGGGGGGAAGAGAGAGAGCGACTGGGGGGGGAAGAGAGAGAGCGACTGGGGGGGGAAGAGAGAGAGCGACTGGGGGGGGGAAGAGAGAGAGCGACTGGGGGGGGAAGAGAGAGAGCGACTGGGGGGGGAAGAGAGAGAGCGACTGGGGGGGGGGGAAGAGAGAGAGCGACTGGGGGGGGAAGAGAGAGAGCGACTGGGGGGGAAGAGAGAGAGCGACTGGGGGGGGAAGAGAGAGAGCGACTGGGGGGGGGGGAAGAGAGAGAGCGACGGGGGGGGAAGAGAGGGAGCGACCGGGGGGGAAGAGAGAGAGCGACCGGGGGGGAAGAGAGAGAGTGACCGGGGGGGAAGAGAGAGAGCGACCGGGGGGGGGGAAGAGAGAGAGCGACCGGGGGGGAAGAGAGAGAGCGACCGGGGGGGAAGAGAGAGAGCGACCGGGGGGGAAGAGAGAGAGCGACCGGGGGGGAAGAGAGAGAGCGACCGGGGGGGAAGAGAGAGAGCGACCGGGGGGGAAGAGAGCGAGCGACTGAGGGGGAAGAGAGAGAGCGACTGTGGGGGAAGAGAGAGAGCGACTGGGGGGGAAGAGAGAGAGCGACTGGGGGGGAAGAGAGAGAGCGACCGGGGGGGAAGAGAGCGAGCGACTGAGGGGGAAGAGAGAGAGCGACTGTGGGGGAAGAGAGAGAGCGACTGGGGGGGAAGAGAGAGAGCGACTGGGGGGGAAGAGAGAGCGACTGGTGGGGGGAAGAGAGAGAGCGACTGGGGGGGAAGAGAGAGAGCGACTGGGGGGGAAGAGAGAGAGCGACTGGGGGGGAAGAGAGAGAGCGACTGGGGGGGGAAGAGAGAGAGCGACTGGGGGGGAAGAGAGAGAGTGACTGGGGGGGGGAAGAGAGAGAGTGACTGGGGGGGGGGAAGAGAGAGAGCGACTGGGGGGGAAGAGAGAGAGCGACTGGGGGGGAAGAGAGAGAGCGACTGGGGGGGGAAGAGAGAGAGCGACGGGGGGGGGAAGAGAGGGAGCGACCGGGGGGGAAGAGAGAGAGCGACCGGGGGGAAGAGAGAGAGCGACCGGGGGGGGTAAGAGAGAGAGCGACCGGGGGGGAAGAGAGAGAGCGACTGGGGGGGGAAGAGAGAGAGCGACGGGGGGGGGAAGAGAGGAGCGACCGGGGGGGAAGAGAGAGAGCGACCGGGGGGGAAGAGAGAGAGCGACCGGGGGGGGTAAGAGAGAGAGCGACCGGGGGGGAAGAGAGAGAGCGACCGGGGGGGAAGAGAGAGAGCGACCGGGGGGGAAGAGAGAGAGCGACCGGGGGGGGAAGAGAGAGAGCGACCGGGGGGGAAGAGAGAGAGCGACCGGGGGGGGAAGAGAGAGAGCGACCGGGGGGGAAGAGAGAGAGCGACCGGGGGGGGAAGAGAGAGAGCGACCGGGGGGGAAGAGAGAGAGCGACCGGGGGGGGAAGAGAGAGAGCGACCGGGGGGGAAGAGAGCGAGCGACTGGGGGGGGGAAGAGAGCGAGCGACTGGGGGGGGAAGAGAGCGAGCGACTGGGGGGGAAGAGAGCGAGCGACTGGGGGGGAAGAGAGAGAGCGACTGAGGGGGAAGAGAGAGAGCGACTGAGGGGAAGAGAGAGAGCGACTGTGGGGGAAGAGAGAGAGCGACTGGGGGGAAGAGAGAGAGCGACTGGGGGGGAAGAGAGAGAGCGACTGGGGGGGAAGAGAGAGCGACTGGGGGGGGAAGAGAGAGAGCGACTGGGAGGGGGGGAAGAGAGAGAGCGACTGGGGGGGAAGAGAGAGAGCGACTGGGGGGGGAAGAGAGAGAGCGACTGGGGGGGGAAGAGAGAGAGCGACTGGGGGGGGAGAGAGCGACTGGGGGGGAAGAGAGAGAGCGACTGGGGGGGGGAAAGAGAGAGAGCGACTGGGGGGGAAGAGAGAGAGCGACTGGGGGGGGAAGAGAGAGAGCGACTCGGGGGGGAGAGAGAGCGACTGGGGGGGGAAGAGAGAGAGCGACTGGGGGGGGGGGAAAGAGAGAGAGCGACTGGGGGGGGAAAGAGAGAGAGCGACTGGGGGGGAAGAGAGAGAGCGACTGGGGGGGAAGAGAGAGAGCGACTGGGGGGGAAGAGAGAGAGCGACGGGGGGGGAAGAGAGGGAGCGACCGGGGGGGAAGAGAGAGCGCGACCGGGGGGGAAGAGAGAGAGCGACCGGGGGGGGGAAGAGAGAGAGCGACCGGGGGGGAAGAGAGAGAGCGACCGGGGGGAAGAGAGAGAGCGACCGGGGGGAAGAGAGAGAGCAACTGGGGGGGAAGAGAGAGAGCGACTGGGGGGGAAGAGAGAGAGTGACTGGGGGGGAAGCGAGAGAGCGACGCGGGGGAAGAGAGAGAGCGATTGGGGGGGAAGAGAGAGAGCGACTGGGGAGGAAGAGAGAGAGCGACTGGGGGGGGGAAGAGAGAGAGCGACTGGGGGGGAAGAGAGAGAGCGACTGGGGGGGGAAGAGAGTGACTGGGGGGGAAGAGAGCGACGGGGGGAAGAGAGAGAGAGAACGGCTGGGGGGGAAGAGAGAGAGAGAGAGAACGACTGGGGGGGAAGAGAGAGAGCGACGGGGGGGAGTGGAGGGGGGGAGGGGGCTGAGGGGGAAGTGGAGGGGGGAGGGGAGGGGGAGGGGAGGGGGGAGAGGGAGTGGGGGAAAGGGGGAGGAGTGGGGGAAGGGGGAGGAGAGGGGGGGAAGAGTGGGGGAAGGGGGAGGAGAGGGGGGAGGGGGGAGTGGGGG
>NC_140998.1:121523685-121611587 GCF_052327205.1 Somniosus microcephalus
CGGGCTCTCGCGGGCGGGCGGCACATGCGCGGGCGAGGCGGCCCGCGGGGAGTAGGCAGGGAAACCCCGCGGGCTGGCGGCCGTTAGAGCGGGGAGTAGGCAGGGAAACCCCGCGGGCTGGCGGCCGTTGGGGCCCGAAGTGAGCCGCTCTGACACCGTCAAACCTGAGAGGGGGAAGTAGAGAGAGACAGAGAGGGAAGAGGAGAAGGAGAGAGAGGGAAGAGGAGAAGGAGAGAGAGGGAAGAGGAGAAGGAGAGAGAGAGAGAGGGGAAGAGAGATAGAGAAATTTTTGGAGCTTCAGGCCTGCCTGCAGCGGGCCTGGAGACCAGCACCGAGTCCCCCCTGCGCGAGGGTGGAGGAGGAGGAGGGGGGGTGGTTGCTAAACACAATATAAAACTGAAATAAATTGTTAATTAATTCCCCAACACATAATTCAAATATTTACCTTAGTTCCCTAACACACAGAAAGTGTGGGGGAAAAAAATCGTGAAAAATCAAGATGGCGGCCACTCACCTCGGTTCAGAAGGATAAGGCCCGCCCACACACGCACCGATTGGTCGACCGGTCAGGTCACCCAAGCGTAGGATTGGTCAATCGTCGAGTCACTCGACACTCAACTGTAGGAAGACCTTGACGTCACACGGTTGCTAATGAGATGCTAATGAGCGGAACGCTGAATGTTTTTGGGATACCGCGGGCGGGATTTTTGTCCAGCCGAAACGTAAATACGCCGATGACCGGTCCGGAATCGCAAGCTTTCTTTTGAGGCGACGCGCGCGTCGGTACGCTCTGTAACTTCCAAACGTATAGAGACCAGGCGGACAGACAGACAGAAGAGCCGCTTATATATCATAGATTAATACAGCAATGTATATTATTTTGCATATAACATGTAATTAATAATTACTTAAAATATGATGTACTAGTTAGCTAGAAGGGGAGGAATTGTGGTGTATGTGCCTTTAAGAGCAATTATGGTGTATGTGCCTTTAAGAGCCCCAGGTGTGCGTAATGCCGGTAATTGCCACTTGGGCTATATAAGCCTGTGTATTGTGTATATCCTTTAGAAAACCCCCCCCAGACTTGCTTAGTAAATACCTATGAACCAACTCCTGTCTTCAGTGACTTTATCTACACACGGACACTACACCCCCCAGTCGCTCTCTCTCTCTCTTCCCCCCCCAGTCGCTCTCTCTCTCTTCCCCCCCAGTCGCTCTCTCTTTCTCTTCCCCCCCAGTCGCTCTCTCTTTCTCTTCCCCCCCAGTCGCTCTCTCTCTCTCTTCCCCCCCAGTCGCTCTCTCTCTCTCTTCCCCCCCAGTCGCTCTCTCTCTCTCTTCCCCCCCCAGTCGCTCTCTCTCTCTCTTCCCCCCAGTCGCTCTCTCTCTCTCTTCCCCCCCCAGTCGCTCGCTCTCTCTCTTCCCCCCCAGTCGCTCTCTCTCTCTCTTCCCCCCCCAGTCGCTCTCTCTCTCTCTCTTCCCCCCAGTCGCTCTCTCTCTCTCCCCCCCCCAGTCGCTCTCTCTCTCTCTTCCCCCCCCAGTCGCTCGCTCTCTCTCTTCCCCCCCAGTCGCTCTCTCTCTCTCTCTTAACCCCCCCCAGTCGCTCTCTCTCTCTCTCTTAACCCCCCCAGTCGCTCTCTCTCTCTCTCTTAACCCCCCCAGTCGCTCTCTCTCTCTCTTCCCCCCAGTCGCTCTCGCTCTCTCTCTTTCCCCCCAGTCGCTCTCGCTCTCTCTCTTCCCCCCCAGTCGCTCTCTCTCTCTTTCCCCCCCCAGTCGCTCTCTCTCTCTCTTCCCCCCCAGTCGCTCTCTCTCTCTTCCCCCCCGTCGCTCTCTCTCTCTCTTCCCCCCCAGTCTCTCTCCCTCTCTCTTCCCCCCAAGTCGCTCTCTCTCTCTCTTCCCCCCCAGTCGCTCTCTCTCTCTCTTCCCCCCAGTCGCTCTCTCTCTCTCTCTTCCCCCCCCAGTCGCTCTTTCTCTCTCTTCCCCCCCAGTCGCTCTCTCTCTCTCTTCCCCCCCCCAGTCGCTCTATCTCTCTCTTCCCCCCACAGTCGCTCTCTCTCTCCTCCCCCCCAGTCGCGCTCTCTCTCCCCCCCAGTCGCTCTCTCTCTCCCCCCACAGTTGCTCTCTCTCTTCCACCCCCCCCCCCCCCACCAGTCGCTCTCTCTCTCTCTCTCTTCCAACAACATGCCCTCAAAAAAGCCTCGGCACCGCCGGGCACTTCAGCTAGTATATATAAAAGGATATGTCTGTCTGTCTGTCTCTCTGTCTGTCTCTCTGTCCGGCTATACAATCAAACGTTATAGAGCGTAACCCTACACATATGTCATATCAAAAGAAAGCTCATCATTAGGGGATTCTTGCAGGCATATTTACGTTTTGCTCGGACAACAATTGTGCCGACGGTCTCCAGAAAACGTTCAAAATTCCTCTCATTATCTGCTCATTTGCATCGAGTGGGGGCGGGTTCATTGTGTGCACGGGCGGGCCATCCTACAGTTGAGTGACGTGATCATTGACCAATCCCTACAGTTCGCCCGTGTGTGGGCGGGCCTTATCATTCTGAACCGAGGTGAGTGGCCGCCATCTTGATTCCAAACTGTTCATTTCTTTTTCCCACTTTCTGCGTGTTTCTTTTCAAATCTACATTTCCAGCAAAAAAAAGATGCTCTTAAAACACAAATTGTTCTTAAAAAAAGTTAATTAATTTTTAAATCTTTTCTCTAACATCTAGAAATTACCTACCTTTCACCGTTTTTCCAGGCCTGTAAGCCTGGGCCTCTGTTGCCCAGCTACGCCTGAGCTAGGCACCTCCCGTCGCGCTCAACAAGCAGCTCGCGATTGCCACCATCTTTGTGAAGGCTGGAGGGGGCGGGCCTGAGCTGAGCGTCGCCACCGCCACCATCTTAGTAAAGGCGGGTGGGGCAGGAGTCAGCGCGCGCGCGACTTGAGTCCGGCCGGGCCTCACGCGGTAGGTTGCGCAGCGGCGTCACTCTCTCTGCTCTTGAAGGCGGCTCGGGCGGGGCTCGGGAGACCGGGGCTCGGGAGATCAGGGCTCGGGAGACCGGGGGGGGGGGGGGAAGGCGGGGGCTCGGGAGATCGGGGCTCGGGAGACCGGGGGGGGGGAAGGCGGGGCTCGGGAGATCAGGCTTCGGGAGATTGGGGGGGGGGGCAGGGGCGAGCCTCGGGAGATCGGGGGGCAAGAGGTCGGGGGGGCGGGAGGGTCGGGGCCTCGGGGGGGGTGGGGGGACTCGGGGGGCTCGGGCTGATGAGGCGCTCCCCTCCCCTTCCTTCCCCCCCCTCCTCCTCTCCCCTCCCCCTCCCCCCTCCTCCTCCCCCCCCTCCCTTTCCTCCCCCCTTTCCTCCCCTCCCCTCCCCCCCCTTTCCTCCCCTCCTCCTCCCTCCCCTTTCCTCCCCTCCTCCCCCCCTTTCCTCCCCTCCTCCCCCCCCTTTCCTCCCCTCCTCCCCCCCCTCCTCCCCCCCTCCTTCCTCCCCTCCTCCCCCCCCCTCTCCCCCCTCCCCTCCCTCCCCCCCCAGTCGCTCTCTCTCTTCCCCCCAGTCGCTCTCTCTCTCTTCCCCCCAGTCGCTCTCTCTCTCTTCCCCCCAGTCGCTCTCTCTCTCTTCCCCCCAGTCGCTCTCTCTCTCTTCCCCCCAGTCGCTCTCTCTCTCTTCCCCCCAGTCGCTCTCTCTCTCTTCCCCCCAGTCGCTCTCTCTCTCTTCCCCCCAGTCGCTCTCTCTCTCTTCCCCCCAGTCGCTCTCTCTCTCTTCCCCCCAGTCGCTCTCTCTCTCTTCCCCCCAGTCGCTCTCTCTCTCTTCCCCCCAGTCGCTCTCTCTCTCTTCCCCCAGTCGCTCTCTCTCTCTTCCCCCCAGTCGCTCTCTCTCTCTTCCCCCCAGTCGCTCTCTCTCTCTTCCCCCCAGTCGCTCTCTCTCTCTTCCCCCCAGTCGCTCTCTCTCTCTTCCTCCCAGTCGCTCTCTCTCTCTTCCCCCCCAGTCGCTCTCTCTCTCTTCCCCCCAGTCGCTTTCTCTCTTCCCCCCCAGTCGCTCTCTCTCTCTTCCCCCCAGTCGCTCTCTCTCTCTTCCCCCCAGTCGCTCTCTCTCTCTTCCCCCCAGTCGCTCTCTCTCTCTTCCCCCCAGTCGCTCTCTCTCTTCCCCCCAGTCGCTCTCTCTCTTCCCCCCAGTCGCGCTCTCTCTCTTCCCCCCAGTCGCTCTCTCTCTCTTCCCCCCAGTCGCTCTCTCTCTCTTCCCCCCAGTCGCTCTCTCTCTCTTCCCCCAGTCGCTCTCTCTCTCTTCCCCCCAGTCGCTCTCTCTCTCTTCCCCCCAGTCGCTCTCTCTCTCTTCCCCCCAGTCGCTCTCTCTCTCTTCCCCCCAGTCGCTCTCTCTCCCTTCCCCCCAGTCGCTCTCTCTCTTCCCCCCCAGTCGCTCTCTCTCTTTCCCCCCAGTCCCGCTCTCTCTCTTCCCCCCCAGTCCCGCTCTCTCTCTTCCCCCCCCCAGTTAGTCTCTCTCTCTTCCCCCCCAGTCGCTCTCTCTCTTCCCCCCCAATCGCTCTCTCTCTTCCCCCCCGTCGCTCTCTCTCTCTTCCCCCCCAGTCGCTCTCTCTCTCTTCCCCCCCAGTCGCTCTCGCTCTCTTCCCCCCCAGTCGCTCTCTCTCTCTTCCCCCCCAGTCGCTCGCTCTCTTCCCCCCAGTCGCTCGCTCTCTTCCCCCCCCAGTCGCTTTCTCTCTCTCTCTCTCTTCCAACAACAACATGCCCTCAAAAGACCCTCGGCACCGCCCGGCACTTCAGCTAGTTCTAAATAAACGGATTGAATTTTGAAAAATAAGAATGCGTGAGCCTTGGCTCAGTGATCGCGCTCTTACCACTAAGTGAAGAAGATAGTGGGTTCAAGTCCCAGATGTGCACAAAGTCTAGACTGACACTGCAGTGCAGTACTGAGGGAGCGCTACATTTTAGGACATGCTTTCCTTTGGAGGAGACCTTAAACTGAATCCCTGCCTGCCCTGTCATGTGAATGCAACAGATCCCACAGCACTATTCAATGAGTAGTAGAGTTATCCTGGCCAACACCACTAAAACAAAGTGGTGTACCAAGCAATCTGATCTCATTTCTGTCCTTGGGACCTTGTTGTGCAAAAATTGGTTCTTGCATTTGCCTATATTAAAATCAGCCCCTATACTTTCAGTTTTGAATAATAATATTAATACAGCAAACAATATGGGCAGCCCAGTATCATCGTAAATGGCATGGGTGCCTGCCTCTTTTGTAGAAATAGCCCAGTCTGTGGAATTTGGGTTGGGGTCATTCCCACGGCAGGTTGGCAAACAGAAGTCCCAGCAGCAAGTGGAGTTCCAGGAATTTACAGGCTTCTCACTCCAGAGGAAAAACAACAAATTCAGGGTCTAATTTATTTAGCATAAAGATAAACGTGCCAAGAATATACAAAGCTTAAATGAAATATATGGGATTCATTAGTAACATTAGTTATCACATTTGATCTAAGCCAATGGACCATACAAAGTTGCTGCAGCTGTTTTCAGTTTATCATTTTTCAGTCTGTCACTGAAACAAAGCAAAGGGATATAGAGTGAGCTCTCACTGAGATGAATTAGCAAGGTGTCGGCAGGAGTGAAGGGAGGCATGTGGGAACTTATGCTTACCTAGCAACCTCAATTATTTCCTTAATGTTTTGCTTACAACTATTTAATAAATTACTAAGTGGGAGAGGAGGTAAATTAACTTGATTTTTCAGTAAGGTAACCGCCCTACACTAATTTGCAATTTAGTTGATATGACTCCAAAATACCAGCCCAAATCAGTCACACCCAGTAATTTCTGTTTAAATTCCTTGCCTTTCAACTTGGAATGCAGACTCCTCAGTTGAGCTTTACATGTTAATTCACTGCAATTATGGATGGATGGGAGAGTGAGAGAGGAAGAATAACGAAAATATGATTACATTCATGGGTCTATAGGGGCTGAAGTTGCATAGCTCCTGCCTACTGGCGTGAACTGGGCACAGGGAGTAATCCTTGCAAAGAGGTAGGCACAAAGCTTGACTGTGCCTCGGCCCTCATTTAAATTAGACTGGCGAGGACATCCCAATTTCGGGAAGGGTTCCTTCAGCAGGCGTTAGGCTCCATGACTATATTACTACGGGATGCCTGTAAAATGGACCCCATGAATTTAGCAGTGGAACCAACGCCTGCATAAATTGGGGGAAAGCTGTCCCACTGCTAAATTGGTATGCTTTGCGCCAGTTTTACACCTAAAAGCGGGTGCAACGCACATCAATTCCTGTCTCTCAGTGGTTAGGTCTGGGCTGTGATGCCCCACCCCTGCCCCAAAAAAAGATAGAATATACAGCAGACACTCCCTGTCTAGACTCACATATGGAGAATAGGGCACCTTGGGTGAGGTACCAAAGGGAGCCCTGGGTCAGAACTGGGGAACATTATTGAAACTGCCTGGTTAAAGGTGAATTTGGAGAAATGTCTTTTCCTTGCTGTTCCATCATTGGTTCTCACAGATGCTGGAGGACGTGTGGCCAAACTCAGCAGAGATAGATTGGGGAATGTGGAGTGGACAGGAATTCGGGATTAAAGCAATCTGGCATGGCCATGGCTGACAAGAAGCCAACTTAAGTACATGTTTAAGAAAGAAGCTGCGAGCAAAGACAGCCAACTACAGAGAACCAAGACTTTTATAAGGTCAATGCAAGAACATGTCACATGATTGGATGTCATGTGATCAGATGTCACATGCTCAGGCATCACAGGACAAATCAGGAAAGCCTCTGGCATGTATCCTGTGCAAACAGATAAAGAATAGAAGTGTTCCAATCTTAAAATTTGACAGCCAAACCAGCAGTAACTCCACTGAAGTAAATAACGAGTTGGCCAGGTATTAGGCTTCCATTTATACTCAAGTACAGGCTACACGAGAAATAAAGCAATTCCTAGACAACCTCACCTTCTTCTGGATTACCATGGATACTCCTGAATCTTGACTACTGAAGTCCAAAATATTGCCACAGTCCCAAAGTCTGGCAATGCGCCAGGGACAGATGGAAACCTTGTTCTGCAAAGCCCTACTTTCTGAACTGTCCACCTATGCTAATGAACCTCATCCACAACATGTAAGTGAATACCCTCTCTTAATCCTTAAAACTGTCATAACTACCCTAAAACTACACAATTGATATTTTTATCCAATTCAAAAAATGTGACAAGTGGATTTATCCATACTCAATAGACCAACTATTACTTCTCCAAAAGCAACCTCAGCAAGTGCTCTCCACCTTTCACACAGGTATTCTTTTACTCCAACTCCCTACCTCCAGTTTACAGTGGCCCTTTCCCACTCCAACTCCTCCACACCCAGATCCAAGATAATCTCCACCACTCTCCCAGTTCACAGAAGCACTCTAATTTCTTGATACATTCTATACCAACAGTCCATTGATCCTTCATTCCAGGAACAGACTTTGCACTATAGGAGGGAATTCCTGATTTATCAGGAGGCCAGCATAGAGTCCAGACCTGGAATAAAGCAGCAGTATCAGATATGAGCAGCAGCCAGCAGTACAGCAAGAGGATCAGTGAATGTAGCGCATCAGTTTTGCAGTCATATCTCTTGGGTAGCCTATCGGCTGTTCAGCATAAACTTGTGCTTCAACAGCTGATTTTCCACTGCTGGCTACACCACTGCTCCAGATTGAAAAGATAGAAAATGCAACATCCAGTGCAAACCACGATCATCATGTCAGATTGCTACCCGCTAATATTAATTGATATTGAACTGCTAAACTCTAACTCTGCTAGCTTAAAAAAGAAAGTCAGATAAATTACTATTTGGATGATCGCGACTGCAAAAAACCTGATTCATAATTTTCAATAGGCAATGTTCTGAACGTCTATTAGCTAAATGGCATCATGTTCCTGGAGGACAAATATTCAGGAAATGTATGCCCTTTAGTAATGGAGCAGGTGTAGCAACAAATGGATTTATGGATCAGTATCAGAAACAATTAAAAAGGAATTCTTAATTTTTTTACAAAATTGGTTCTCGAGTTTATCAATTAACCGATATAAACTGTTGATTTTGCTACCCAGATTCTTCACGAACATTTACGCTTTCAGAACTAAAAGATTTAAATTAAGTCATAATGATTGTAGCCCAGTTTTAAATATTTGCTAATACTGTACATTAATTTTTTTTTTAAAGGTTTGAACATACGGATCTCACTTCTGTAGCTCCTGTATGGTGTTTCTGCTCGGGAGGCTGCTTTAGGAAAGGTCTTTCAAAAATTGCTTTCAGTGACTCCTTTTCTTGCCTTTTTTTCATTTTTAGGTTTTCAAGCTCTTGCGAATCAGTTACATCCTTTTTGAAATTTCTTGCCATAAATAATGATTTGAAACTCTCCAAAGCAGTCTCGCCAGAAGTAGGTATTGGTGCTTCCGCTGGTGATTCTTCTGGCGATGATGGTTCATCAGTGATTTCCAAATGCTGGCATTTGTCAGTTGCATCAACTTTATGATCGATTTTGGGGGCATCAAAGATTAACTGACTGAGCTGGTCCAAAAATCCAGAATTTTTTTTCGGCTCCAATGGTTTTCTGTCATCTTTTCTCTTTGGTAAAGATTCTGTTAAGAGTTTGGCTGCAGATTTCTGCCCTGGTTTAGTCAATTTTAACATTGCTAAACCAGGATCCTTCTGTTTGATCTCTGCAACAGTCTCCCTGTCCTCACCTATAGCACCTTTCTTCAGTAACCGTAATCCACTGAAGAGGGGAGGCATTTGAAATGTCTTCTCCGTCTGTGTAGCAGGAACTTCTTGGATGGAAAAATTGCTAGAACTGCCAGTTGACATGGGTAATGTTAGATCTTTGTTCGACTTTTCTAATAAATTTTGTTCTGTTTCACTACTTCTATCATTAGAATTTTCTGTTATGTTTTTACTGGATTCCATCTGTGAGGTTAAATTCTCTTTCGACAATCCGAGTTCAGAAAGTGTCTTTGTCTCTTCAGCTTCAGCAACAATGTTTTCTCGTTGCGGACTTGACGTAGGCTCAATATCCATTGGCAGATTTTGTTCTGGAGTGTGCTGTGAGTTTTCATTAACTGACAATGGAACTTTAGTTTCATTGATTTGTTTTTTTTCTGGCCCAGCTTCATCCTCTGACTCAGTATCACTCGTTGTCTGAACAAGAATCACGTGTACCGTACCTTCATCCATGTCTTTCTCGAACGGCTGTGTAGGAGTAAGGGGTTCCAAAGAACATTCAGGTGCACAGGATTCTTTATTTCCCTTTTCAGTGTTTTTAATCTGAATTTTGCCATCTATTAACTGTTCTTGCACCACTTTCCCTGGTTCTTCCTTTGCCTCAACAACAGCCGGTTTTTGAGAGGCAGTTACAACATCCTTCTCCTTATTGTTATCAGACACATTATTGGGATCTAAAGAACGAAAAAAAGTCAACAATGCATTTCCTTGGTCATTCGTTTGTTTTTTTGTTTCCGGGACAGCCTTTATCTCACCACCACGACCCAGAAACGACATCTTCATAGAAAGTGAAGGAAATAATGATGAAGCACCTTCTGTGGTTGGTGTTGCTGAATTCCCTGTATGTCCTGTTTCAGCAGCATTACCATTGCCATTATTTATATTTTCCATCATATTGCTACTGCTTATACTGACTTACTATTCCCCTCTCTGAAAAAGTTTGTTTAGTTAAGGAATTTAGCCCATAACTTGTATCAGCTACTGATAAGATTCAGTTTCATAATCTGTACAAATGTCAAAATCAGTTTGTTTCTGAAGTGAACCTTAATCTTTCCACCCCCCTCCCCCAGTTCTAGGTCACTATGTTCCCAGAACCAAAACATAAAATCTGTGAGCACTTACTACAAGCAGTCTCTTTAAACACCTGCAAGCAAACTAATACAGCTGCCTGCCAAGACCTATAGACTGAAACCTTATACCAGCTGCTATATTATATACTTCATATTAAACAGAACCACTGTGCATTTGGTTCATCTTACTGCTACCTCAAACATCTGCCAATGAGAACCGATTAATATAGTTATCCTGATTATATGTAACTTGCCCTCCTCCCAAAATTAAAAAAAATCTATGAAGAAACATTCAGTGCAATGACCGTGAGAAGGCCTGCACATTCAAAGTAAACGTCAAATCTCAGAATCCAAGTCAAAGAATGTTAGAATTCAATGCAAAAACAGGAATAAACTTCTGAAAACATCTTTCCTGTGCTTTCTCCAGTTTTCTGACTTTCTTCACAGGCATTCCAAAACCAGAGTTCGCAGCAGGGTAAGATTAAACAGGCTTCGTCCAGCATCTCAAATCAGCCATAACGTTCATACTGAACTGAAGGTGTAGAACAGCAGGCCTGAAAAGACTGGACGACTCTTCACTCAGTGAACTGCAGTTGAAAATCTAGCGTTCTTGAGGGAGTGTGCAAGTAACCCTCCTCCTCCGTCCAGCTCCAGCTTTCAGCTGGAATGTGAGTTTCCGGCTTTACTGTGAGGCAAGAAAGCCCACAGCACTGGTTTCATATTTCTCTCTTCTAACTCTCCCAGCT
This sequence comes from Somniosus microcephalus, assembly GCF_052327205.1. Lineage (NCBI taxonomy): Eukaryota > Metazoa > Chordata > Chondrichthyes > Squaliformes > Somniosidae > Somniosus > Somniosus microcephalus. The sequence goes on from NC_140998.1 coordinate 121,534,271, forward strand.
ACTTCCGCAGTCCAGGCAGGTACTTATCAAACACCACACCCAATGTGAGTAGTGAGCAAACAGACAGTGTACGTAACTGAGCAACTAAAGTGTCTGCTGTGTAATCAGTGTGTTGCGTACTGTAGTTTAAAGGAGAAAGCACAGCAATTCAGTTTTTCCTCTTTCACAGGAAACTACTTAATTATTTCAGCTGGAACTTTGGGAGCAGTTTTTACTGTAAACATAATAAATCTTAAAGTGTAACTAAGTGTTAAGTCTTAATACTATTAACGGTAAGGAGGGCACAAGATAAGAATGTGTGCGCATTGTCCCTAGAAATGAAGGAGATAATGAAGCATAAGGAACAAGTAAATGTGTGGCTAAAAATTCACAAACATCGAATATGTAATTTTCTCCATGCTGACTAACAGTGGGATGGTTTTTGTTTAAATTGTGGGCAGCTTCTAACTTTGTAAACAGTTATTGAGTTTTGATGGAAAGTCAACATCTGTTAAATTAATGTGTCATACTTTTGGTATCCAGCACCGACGGGACTGGGATGGTGCCGGTTGATTAAAAATTTCGGATGACGGAGAGGGTTATCTACCGAGGCTATTTTTAACAAACAAAAGTTTTTAAAAAATCAAGAAATGTGCAGTATACAGTAATTGGCAGATCGGAAGAGACTACTGGCAGCACGGGAGAGTCAGACTCCTGTTATTGAGGTGTTCTGACTTCTGACAGCGCCAAGAAGCAAAGTAGTGGCAGTTTGGAGAACTACCCCCACTGACTAACTCGGCCACCGCGGAAGACTTGGACTCGGCAACATTTCCAGTTACTGAGGTGTTGTTTTCGGAGTATGAATTTTGCTGGTTAAGAGAGAATTCCGGATATTTAGGTGCCGTATAAACAAGAGTTTCCTGTACAAAATGAGTGTAACAAAAAAAAACCTCCTTAAATTTAAAACCATGTGCTTTGGGCCAGGAGTGTGTTGGAATAGTCAAGTCTAGAGGTAACAAAGGCGTGGATGAGGGTTTCAGCAGCAGATGAGCTGAGGCGGCGTGGAGTTGGGCGATATTATGAAGGTGGAAATAGGCGGCCTTAGTGATGGCGCAGATATGTGGTCGGAAGGTCATCTCAGGATCAAATGACACCAAGGTTGCGAACAGTCTGGTTTAGCCTCAGACAGTTGCCAGGGAGAGAGGTGGAGTTGGTGGCTGAGGAATGGAGTTTGTGGCGGGGACTGAAGACAATGGCTTCAGTCTTCCAATATGTCGTTGAAGGAAATTTCTGTTCATCCAGTATTTGATGTCAGACAAGCAGTGTAACGATTTAGAGACAGTGGAGGGGTCGAGAGAGTTGGTGATGAGGTAGAGTTGCTTGGCATCAGCGTACATATGGAAACTGTTGCTGGATTTTCGGATGAGGTCGTCGATGGGGCTGCATGTATTCCGGAGGGACCTTTCCCTCCGCAACACCCTGGTCAAATCTTCCATCACCCCCAACAACCACTCCCCTGCCCACTGCACCTAACCGCGCAAGCACAGGAGATGCAACATCTGCCCTCTTCCTTTCGCACTATCCAGGACCCAAACACTCCTTCCGAGGTGAAATGGTGACTTTGTTGTCCTTTTAATTTTTAATTTTTTTAAAATTCATTTATGGGATGTGGCCGTCACTGGCAAGGCCAACATTTATTGCCCATCCCTAATTGCCCTCGAGAAAGCGGTGGTGAGCCGCCTTCTTGAACCGCTGCAGTCCGTATGGTGAAGCTACTCCCACAGTGCTGTTCGGTAGGGAGTTCCAGGATTTTGACCCAGTGATGATGAAGGATCGGCGATATATTTCCAAGTCAAGATGGTGTGTGACTTGGGAGGGGAACTTGGATGTGATGGTGTTCCCATGCGCCTGCTGCCCTTGTACTTCTAGGTGGTAGAGGTCGCGAGTTTGTGTGAGGTGCTGCTGAAGAAACGTTGGCAAGTTGCTGCAGTGCATCATGGTACGCACTGCAGCCACGGTACGCTGGTGGTGGAGGGAGTGAATGTTTAAGGTGGTGGATGGGGTGCCAATCAAGCAGGCTGCTTTGTCCTGGATGGTGTCGAGCTTCTTGAGTGTTGTTGGAGCTGCACTCATCCAAGCAAGTGGAGACTATTCCATCACAATCCTTACTTGTGCCTTGTAGATGGTGGAAAGGCTTTGGGGAGTCAGGAGGTGAGACACTCGCCGCAGAATACCTAGACTCTGACCTGCTCTTTTTACCACAGTATTTATGTGGCTGGTTCAGTTAAGTTTCTGGTCAATGGTGACCCGCAGGATGTTGATGGCGGGGGAAACAGCAATGGAAATATCACTGAATGTCATGGGAAGGTGGTTAGACTCTCACTTGTTGGAGAGTCATTGCCTGGCACTTGTGTGACGCGAATGTTACCTGTCACTTATCAGCCCAAGCCTGAATGTCGTCCAGGTCTTGTTACGTGTGGGCGTGGACTGCTTCATTATCTGAGGAGTTGTGAATGGCACTTATCACTGTGCAGGCATCAGCGAACATCCCCATTTCTGACCTTATGGTCGGGGGAAGGTCATTGATGAAGCAGCTGAAGATAGTTGGGCCGAGGACACTGCCCTGAGGAACTCCTGCAGCGATGTCCTGGGGCTGTGATGATTGACCTCCAACCACCATAACCATCTTCCTTTGTGCTAGGTATGACGCCAGCCAGTGGAGCGTTTTCCCCCTGATTCACATTGACTTCAGTTTTAATAGGGCTCCTTGATGCCACACTCGGTCAAATATTGCCTTGATGTCAAGGGTGTAGTGTATGTACCTTTAAGGGGAGAACTACTTTTTACAGCTCCTGTATACTGCAGTACCGGCAGTGACCACACCTGTATATAAACCCTGAGTAGGGATTTGTACTGTTAGTTTTTAGAGTAACCCTCATCCAGTAAACACCCGTTGATTGTTCCTCTGCAGTCTCTGTCGATTAATCGAAGAACATCATACATCAAGATTCACGGATTTAACATTGGCGACAAGAAAATGCGAACTTACCTGCAACTCTGCAGAAGGAAATTCCATCATTGCTGTGAATTCTGTTGTAAACGGCTCTTTGACAAGGAGATAGTGAAGAAAGTACTGCTGTTTCTTCAGAGAGTTCAGAGGCATGGGCGTCGACCATCCAGTGAGGACTTGAACATCGCAGAGGAGGCTGTGGAGAGCTGGGCTTGGTTCTCCAGTCGCGACGATCCAGCGCAGCGGGCTGGCAGCAGGTACGGCGCAGACCCTTCCCGGACAGCGGCGGCTGGAGCCGACCGATGGCACAGAAAAAGGCCGAGCAGCGTCAACGGGGTAAGAGAGAGGGCAAAGCGCACAGGGCGCAGCCGGGGTTGACGACCGAGCGGCGTCAACGAGAGAGGCGCGCAGGAAAACACGCAGAGCGCAGCCAGTGTTCAAGGGCCGAGCAGCGTCCGCGGAGAAGAAGGGAGACGCCATTTTTTTTTTTTAGCCGCAGCGAAGAAGAAGGGAGAGCGCGGGAAGAAAGGAAAGCCCGGGAGACGCCATTTTGAGCCAGCGGAGAAGAAGGGAGAGCGCGGGAGACGCCATTTTTAGCCAGTCTAACCACACCCAGGGATGCCGAAGAGTGGCAGTGTCACAGCGTTTGACAATGAAGTCGAAGATTGGGCGACATATGTCGAACGCATGGAAGTGTACTGCAAGGCGAATGAAGTGCCAGATGCCAGGAAAGCACTGGTATTGTTGAATTCCATGGGTGAAAAAATGTATGGCTTACTGCGAAACCTAGTAACCCCAGAGAAGCCAGTGGAAAAGGATTTTGAAAGCATAGTGTCAATCCTACAGGACCACTTAAACCCCACACCGCTGCTGATAGCAGAAAGATTTAAGTTTCACAAAAGGAACCAGCATAAAGATGAAAGTAATGCTGAGTATTTAACGGAACTGCACAAGCGATCGAAACACTGCCAGTTTGGAACAGGACTAGCAGATACTTTAAGGGACAAGTTCGTGTGTGGGCTTCAAAGTGAAGGAACCCAGAAACGGCTTCTATCAGAAAAGGATCTTACGCTGGACAAGGCTTTCAGCACGGCAGTATCACACGAAGCAGCAGCACGGGGCACGGCTGAGATACAACAGAGACCGCAAGAATATGGCACAAATGAAATGGCATACGGAACAGTGAAGTGCTATCACTGCGGCAGAACAACACACGACCATAAGGATTGCTGGTTCAAGGACCAAGTGTGCAGACAGTGTGGAAAAGTAGGGCACATAGCAAGAGTCTGCAGGTCGGAAAAGAAAACCAGCAGCAAGAAATCTCCACAGGAGAAGTACAAGAAGGTACATAAGGTGATGGAGAGTTCAGACGAACAGAAAAGGGATACAGACTCTGGAAGCAAGGAGCTGGGTTGTCTGAAACTACAGAATGTGATCAAAACGGAGGATTAGCAAACTATCTGGGTCACGCTCAAGATAGCTGGAGTCCAAGTGAAAATGGAATTGGACACAGGATCAGCCCTAACAGTCATAAACCAAAGGGACTACAAGTGGCTATTCTCACATATACCCTTGAGAGATACAGAGATCGTCTTGAAGAGGTACACGGGGCAAAAAGTCTGCCCCAAAGGAAAAATAAGGGTGAACGTTATATATAACGGCAAGGAAACACCAAAAATGGACATATATGTATTGCCAGATGGAGGACCACCACGACTAGGACGTGAATGGATCCGGAAGATACAGCTAGATTGGCATTCCATACAAGCACTGACTGTAGATGCCAAAAAGGATGGCGACGTCACACCTGGACGACTGTCAAAAATGCTAACTGACGCACAAGAAGTGTTCCAGCAGGGACTCGGAACACTAAAAGGCATAACAGCAATGATCAAAATAGAAGAAAATGCAAGCCCAAAGTTTTTTAAGGCCAGACCGGTGCCTTATGCGATCCGCCCAGCCGTCAAAACAGAGCTGGAAGGTTTGGAACGTTCAGGAGTACTGTCCAAAGTGGACTGGAGCGAGTGGGCTACACCCATCGTTCCTGTAATGAAGAGGTCATTGAGTAATACGCCTGGTGAACCAAAGAAGGTTCGCATCTGTGGGGGCTTTAAGGTGACAGTGAACCCAGTCCTTCACACGGTACAATATCGGCTTCCGCGGATTGAAGATATTTTCGCCTCGCTATCTGGAGGGAAACGCTTCACCAAGATTGATCTGGCCCAGGCGTACCTGCAAATGGAGGTAGAAGAAGCCTCGAAACAGTACCTCACGATCAACACTCATAAATGGTCTCTACCAATACAACCGGCTGGTGTTCGGGGTAGCATCAGCTTCGGCTATTTGGCAAAGGGCAATGGATCAAGTCCTGCAAGGGATTCCAGGGACCCAGTGTTATTTGGATGACATCCTTGTCACGGGCAAAAATGACAGTGATCACCTCGCCAACCTGGAGCAGGTGCTCACTAGATTGAAGGAATATGGGCTCCGAGCTAATCGCCACAAATGCGAGTTTTTCCAGAAGCAGATCTCGTATTGTGGCCACGTTATTGATGAAGAGGGGTTACATAAGTCCCCTGAAAAGATTGAGGCAGTAGTCAAGGCTCCAGCACCGGAAAATGTGTCACAACTGAGGTCGTTCCTCGGGCTGGTGAACTACTACCATAAGTTCTTGCCAAATTTGTCTACCGTACTACACCCACTGAACACTCTACTGCAAACAGGGGTACCATGGAAGTAGAGTGACGAATGTAAACGAGCTTTCCAGAAGAGCAAAGAATTGATCACATCAAAAGAGGTGTTGGCTCATTTCAACCCAGCACTACCAATTAGGTTGGCGTGTGATGCATCACTCTATGGCATTGGAGCGGTGCTGTCGCACAAATTCTCGGACGGCTCAGAGAAGCCAATAGCCTTTGCGTCACGATCACTAACCTCAGCCGAGCGTAACTATGCCCAGATTGACAGGGAGGCACTCAGCCTAGTGTGGGGAGTGAAAAAGTTCAACCACTATCTGCACGGGCAGAAGTTCACCTTGCTGACTGACCACTTGTCTCCGTCTTTAATCCAAAGAAGGGCGTTCTGGTGATGATTGCGCCACGGCTACAAAGATGGTCCCTTTTTCTAGGGGCGAACCAATATGAAATCGAGTATAAGGGCACGAAACAGCATGGAAACGCTGATGGGCTATCACGCCTGCCACTGCCTACTGCGGAGGAAGCACCAGCAGTGGACCCTGTCAAAATATTTCATTCGGCTATAATTGAACGCTTGCCTGTAACTAACGCTGATATAGAGAAGGAGACCCAACACTGTCTCGGGTATATGACTTGACGGTGAAGGGATGGCCAACACATGGCGACTCACTGTTGCCAGCATTCTCATCCAGAAGAGAACAGCTGTCAGTATGCCAGGGGACCCTGATGTGTGGATCCCGAGTAGTAATTCCACCCAAGTTAAGCGAGAGAGTGCTCAATGAGCTTCACGAAGGCCATCTGGGAGGGGTGAAAATGAAAAGCCTTGCTAGGGCTTATGTGTGGTGGCCGGGGATCGATCAGCAAATCGAGGACCTGACAAGGAGCTGCTCAGGATGCCAGAAGGTCCAAAATGCACCACCACATGCCCCTCTACACCCATGGGAGTGGCCCTCATCTCCATGGCAACGGGTGCATATTGATTTTGCTGGTCCATTCATGGACTCAATGTTTTTAATAGCCGTGGATGCACACTCGAAATGGCCTGAGGTGATCAAAATGTCCTCCACCACCACGGAGAAAACTATTACAGTCCTACGGACCGTATCTGCCAGGAACGGCTTGCCAGAGCAGATTTGCTCTGATAACGGACCACAGTTTGTGTCCGAGGAGTTTCGAAGATTTATGAAGAGGAATGGGGTAAAGCATTACACATCCGCCCCGTATCATCCAGCCACAAATGGATTGGCTGAGAGGTTCGTACAAACCTTTAAGAAAGCAGTAAGGGCCATGTGCGATGACGACATTCCATTGCAGCACAAGGTGGACAATTTCCTGTTAGCCTACAGAAATGCGACACATGCAGTCACCAACCAGACCCCGGCCATGATGTTCTTTAACCCAAGGTTGAGATCTCGTCTGGATTTACTCAGACCAAATGTACGAAGAGATGTTGAGAATAAGCAATTCCAGCACATCAATGAGAAGCCGACAAGGAGCTTCAATGTAGGGCAACCAGTCTTGGCCTGCGACTACCGAACAGAGAAATGGCAACCAGGAACGATATGCACACGGCAGGGGCCACTAATGTACACAGGGGATGTTGGGGAGAACATTGAGAGACGCCATGTTGACCAGATCCTAGAGTCACAGGAACGAGTCAACCCCATGTCTCGCCCATACGTACCTGGTGATGAACCCGACATACCGGTAGCATGTACTCCAGAAACAGTAGCATCGGAAGCTGATGAACCAACCGATGACAGGGGGCCAGAATCGCCTCAGCACCAAGAGCAAGACACTCAGGAAAGGCGCTATCCAGAAAGGATCAGGAAGCCTCCCCAAAGACTGAATTTATAAATAGACTATTTTCAGTTAATGTTGCATGTTAAAAGTGTTAATTGTAATTAGTTGACATTTAATTGTTAAATGAATGTTATGGTACTGTTAATCTAAAAGGGGAGGAATTGTAGTGTATGTACCTTTAAGGGGGAACTACTTTTTACAGCTCCTGTATACTGTAGTACCGGCAGTGACCACACCTGTATATAAACCCTGAGTAGGGATTTGTACTGTTAGTTTTTAGAGTAACCCTCATCCAGTAAACACCTGTTGATTGTTCCTCTGCAGTCTCTGTCGATTTATTGAAGGACACCATACATCAAGATTCACAGATTTAACAAAGGGCAGTCACTCTCTCCTCACTTCTGGAATTCAACTCCTTTGTCCATGTTTGGACATAGGGTGTAATGAGGTCTGGAGCCGAGTGGTCCTGGCAGAACCCAAACTGGGCATCAGTGAGCAGGTTATTGGTGAGTAAGTGCCGCTTGATAGCGCTGTCGATGACACCTTCCATCACTTTGCTGATGATTGAGAGTAGACTGATGGGGCGATAATTGACCGGATGGATTTGTCCTGCTTTTTGTGGACAGGACATACCTGGGCAGCTTTCCACATTGTCAGATAGATGCAAGTGTTGTAGCTGTACTGGAACAGCTTGGCTAGAGGCGCAGCTAGATCTGGAGCACACGTCTTCAGCACGACAGCCGGGATGTTGTCTGAGCCCGTAGCCTTTGCTGTATCCAGGGCGCTCAACCATTTCTTGATATCACGTGGAGTGAATCGAATTGACTGAAGACTGGCTTCTGTGATAGTGGGGATCTCAGGAGGAGGCAGATAAGCATCATCCACTCGGCACTTCTGGCTGAAGATGGTTGCAAACGCTTCAGCCTTGTCTTTTGCTCTCACGTGTTGGGCTCCACCATCATTGAGGATGGGGATATGCATGGAGCCTCCTCCTCTCTCCCCTCCACCCCCCCCCACCCCCGTTAGCTATTTAGTGGTCCACCACCATTCACAACTGGATGTGGCAGGACTGCAGTGCTTTGATCTGATCCGTCAATTGTGGGATAGCTTAGCCTTGTCTATAGCATGCTGCTTCTGCTTTTTAGCATGTATGTAGTCCTGTGTTGCAGCTTCCCCAGGTTGGCACCGCATTTTTATGTACACCTGGGTGCTGCTCCTGGCATGCTCTTCAACACTCCTTATTGAACCAGTGTTGGTCCCCTAGTGTGATGGTAATGGGAGAGCGAGGGATATGCCAGGCCATGCGATTATAGATTATGGTGGAATACAATTCTGCTGTTGCTGATGGCTCACAGCGCCTCATGGATGCCCAGTTTTGAGCTGTTCGATCTGTTCTGAATCTATCCCATTTAGCACGGTGATAGTGCCACACAACACGATGGAGGGTGTCCTCAGTGTGACGATGGGACTTTGTCTCCACAACGACTGTGCAGTGGTCACTGCTACCAGTGCTGTCATGGTCATGGCGAGTGATTCAAGAAGGCGGCTCACCACCACCTTCTCAAGGGCAATTAGGGATGGACAATAAATGCTGGCCTTGCCAGCGACGCCCACATCCCATGAACAAATATTTTAAAAATGCAAATTGGGCTTTGCTGAATACCTCCATTCAGTCTGTAAGTGTGACAATGAGCTTCCAGTTGCCTGTCACTAATTCTCTGTCTCACTTCCACTTTGACCTCTCGGTCCTGGGCCTCAGACACGGTTCTAATGAAGTTTAACAGAAGCTCGAGGAACAGCACTTAATCTTTCCATTAGGGACTTTACAACCTTCTGGGCTCAACATTAGTTTCAATAACTTCAAATCATAACCACTACTCCCATTTCCTTTTGGGCAACAGGTGCTGGTAATGGTTCTGGTGTTACCATTACAGCTCCTCTAGACACATTTTTTTTTCTTGTCCCATTACCACCCCCCTTTCGTCTTGCACCATCATGGGAATATCATAACTCTTATTTTCATTGTTATTTCTGTACACAAATGTTGGAGAAATACTGTTAAGAGTATTTTAAAAACTTCAAAAATTGTCATTTAACCACTTCTGCCTTTCACCCCATCATAGACCTTCTTTCCTCCCATCCTCTTCCCCCTTCTTTCCCGGCTTCTGTACTAGCTTAAAAACTGTTGCATCTCAAACTTCTAGTTCTGACGAAAGATCATTGACCTGAAATGTTAACTGTTTCTCTCTCCACAGATGCTGCCTGACCTGTTGAGCGTTTCCAGCATTTTCTGTTTTTATTTCAGATTTCCAGCATCTGCAGCATTTTGCTTTTGCTGAAGCCTTTCACTTACACACCAATTTCCATTATCTGCCCAGGGTCTCACCCATTAGTGGAAAATTGAGGTTCTACTGTATTTGATTTTATGCTTCTGCTGAAGAGTGGGGGGGGGGGGGCGAGGAAGTCAACAATGCAATGCACCCTCCTGGTCAACTGAGATGATGTACTTTAACATTTCTTACTGACCAATCCTTGCATTGGCACCCAACAAGAGACTGCAACATTCAAGTGGAATAAGCAGCGAATACTGCTGCCACTGATATGACTTTCTGGACAGGAGAGACTTCAAATCCTCTTAATTCTGTAGGCTGATGTTTTCGTTTCATTTCTATAAATATTGCCATCTCTCAGATTTTGTATGTTTCCCTCAGCACTGGTACGAATGCATTTTTTATGCTGGTCTAGTGTTAAAAAAAAACACTTCTTTTGTGGTGATAACAATATGAGACATCAACTTCCAACTCTAAACCAAATCACACAGCCCAAGTGTACATTCTACACACAACACGGTTCACAACGCCACAAAGAAACATACATCACCACAAACTGTAGAGCCGCAAACCATTGTAAAAGGCCATAACAATGGCACAAAACCAGTTGTGACATTTATAAAGCTGTACTTTAAAGAAAAAAAATAATTAAATATTTTTTCAGTGTGTGGCAATCATTGATTGTTTTCTTACATCAATCCGATATATTGAAATCGGGTTGATCCAGTTACAGTCAGGCTTTATGGGTGTGGTACCAAGGGAATCTGCATTCCATTTCAATGGAGTCATAACCCAGTTCAAACTAAATAATAACGCAATTTAAAATCTTTTGTCGTCTTCTTCTTAGGCAGTCCCTCGAAACCAAGGATGACTTGCTTCCACATTAAAAATAAGTTCGCAGGTGACTGATGAGTCCATGCGGGACCTACAGTCTCTGTCACAGGTGGGGCAGACGGTGGTTGAAGGGGCGGATGGGTGGGGTGCTTGGGTTGACGTGCGCTCCTTGCGCTTGGCTTCCGCTTGCTCCCGGCAAAGAGACTCTAGGTGTTCGGCACCTTCCCGGATGCTTCTCCTCCACTTTGTGCGGTCTTGGGCCATGGATTCCCAGGTGTCGGTGGGGGTGTTACACTTTTTCAAGGAGGCTTTGAGGGTGTCCTTGAAGCATTTCCTCTGCCCATCTGGGGCTCTCTTGCAGTGCCGGAGCTCCGAGTAGAGCGCTTGTTTTGGGAGTCTTGTATCAGGCATGCGGACAATGTGACCCGTCCATCGGAGCTGATTGAGCGTGGTCAAAGCTTCGATGCTGGGGATGTTGGCCTGAGCAAGAACACTGACGTTGGTGCGCCTATCCTGCCAGTGGATTTGCAGGAACTTGCAGAGGCAGCGTTGGTGGTACCTCTCCAGTGCTGTACATGGTCCATGTCTCTGAGGAATACAGCAGGGCGGGTATCACTGCTGCTCTGTAGACCATGAGCTTAATGCCAGGTTTGAGATCCTGGTCTTCAAACACTCTCTTCCTCAGGTGACCGAAGGCTGCACTGGCACACTGAAGGCGGTGTTGGACTTCGTCGTCGACGTCTGCCCTTGTTGACAGTAGGCTCCAGAGGTATGGAAAGTGGTCCACGTTGTCCAAGGCCTGGTCGTGGATTTTGATAATTGGGGGGCAGTACTGTGTGGCGTGGACATGTTGGTAGAGGACCTTTGTCTTACGGATGTTTAGTGTAAGGCCTATGCTCTCGTATGCTTCGGTGAAAGTGTTGACAATGGTTTCGAGTTCGACCTCCGAGTGAGCACAGACGCAAGCGTTGTCAACATAATGTAATTCGATGACAGAGGATGGGACGACCTTGGATCTGGACTGGAGGCGATGGAGTTTGAACAGTTTCCGGTTTGTTCAGTAAATTAGCTCCACTCCAGCGGGGAGATTACTGAGGGTGAGATGGAGCATTGCAGCAAGGAAGATCGAGAAGAGCGTTGATGCAATGACACAGCCTTGCTTGACCCCGGTTCGTACTTGAATTGGGTCTGTGGTGGAACCATTGGTCAGGATCACGGCTTGCATGTCGTCGTGAAGCAGGTGAAGGATGATGACAAACTTTTGAGGGCAGCCGAGGACACTCCATAATCCCTCACGGTTGAGTGTCGAAGGCCTTTGTGAGATCAAAAAAGGCCATGTACAGCGGTTGGTGCTGTTCCCTGCATTTCTCTTGTAATTGACGTGCGGTGAAAATCATGTCCATTGTGCCCCTTAGTGGGCGGAATCCGCATTGCGGCTCTGGGAGGAACTCTTCGGCCACTGGGAGAAGGCGATTGAGGAGGATTCTTGTGATGGCTTTCCCTGTGGCAGACAGCAGGGAAACTCCTCTGTAATGACCGCAATTGGACTGGTCATCTTTCTTGATGATGGTCACAATTACGGCGTCTCTGAGATCCCCTGGCATGCTCTCCTCCTTCCAGATAAGAGAAATGAGTTCATGAATTTGCGCCAGTAGTGCTTCCCCGCCATGCTTTAGTGCCTCAGTGGGGATTCCATCTACTCCTGAGGCTTTGTTGTTCTTCAGTTGTCGGATGACCTTTTCAACCTCATGCCGGACTGGGGTTGTGCTGAGAGGGTAGCGGGCAGCATGCTGTGGGATGGAGTTGAGGACACTCGTGTTGAAGACAGAGTCATGGTTAAGGAGATCTTCGAAGTGCTCCTTCCAGCGGACACTGACTGCCTCTCCGTTCTTGGCCCGCAGTGGGGTAGGGCCTTGGGTGCTTGGGCCATAGATGGTCTTGACTGCGCTAAAGAATCCACGCACATCGTGGTTGTCGGCTAGCTGCTGGATGTCCTGCGCTTTTCTCCACCCACCATCTCTTTTTTAGGTCGCGAGTTTTTTGTTGGACCTCGGCCTTCAGGCTTCTGTAGAGCTGCTTTCTTGCTCTCGAGTTCGGTTGCTGCTTCCAGATTAGGAATGCCTTGCGTTTGCAGCTTATTAGCTCCTGGATCTCCTGGTCATTCTCGTCGAACCAGTCTTGGTGTTTCCTGGTCGAGTGACCGAGCGTCTCTTCACAGGTGCTGATTGTGGAGGCCTTGAGTGCAGACCAGATGCTGTGGGCACTCTGCATCACTGGGAGTCGTCAGGTTGTTTGTGAGGTGCAGGCTGAATAGGGCTTTCTTAGCGGGGTCTTTGAGTGCTCCAGCGTTAATTTTCCTGCGGCATTGTTTCTGTTGCCGCCGCTGTTTTGGGGCTACATTGATGGAGAAGACAGAGTGGATTAGGCAGTGTTCGGACCAGCAGTCATCAGCTCCTGTCATGGCACGGGTGATGCGGTCGTCCTTGCGGTCCCTCGCTCGGATGATGACGTTGTCCAGCAGATGCCAGTGCTTGGAGCGAGGGTGCTGCCATGAAGCCTTGTACTTGTCTCTCTGACAGAACAATGTGTTGGTTATGACAAGGCCATGTTCTAAGCATTTCGACAGGAGGAGGGTACCATTAGAGTTGGCTTTCCCTACCCCCTCTCTGCCGTATTTTTAGCATATTTATGTAAATCATACTGGGGTACAAATAGCTGAATGTTTTTTGTTATGCGAAATCTCTTATTTTTGTAATTTATTCATATATGGAAATTATAACAGTTTTCTATCCCACTCAGTCAATTCTCTGCTTTTAATATCTTTTCTAAAGCTATTCTATATTTCTAAATCAGTAACTTATTGGCAATTGTATAAAATGCACTTAAAAATTGGTAGTTCAAGAAATAACAGAAGCAGGGTGCGTGCCTTTATTTCCCAAAATATAAAAAGGAGAGAGACCTGAAGGCCCATTGTTATCAGATGCTTGTGTTACAGAACGCAGACATTTAAAAGGAAAAACACGACGTCAAAAACAGCATTTTAGTCCACCAAAATTTTCACAATAATGTTATCACTAAGAAGTAGAATAAAAAAAGTCACTGTACTTGTAACTATGGTAGAATCAGGTGTTTCAAATTCCTGACAATAATACAACTTTTAACCTTTTGTGCGCCATAGAATTTACTCCAAGATTTACAATATTGGTCAGTCTCACTTTTCCAAGGTTTCAACGCAAGTTTTCACCCAAATTCGATCTACCTTGATTTTTATTTGGTTTGAAAACTAGTCTTTAAAGCTGGAGTCCAGCCAATGAAAACACACTGCTCGATGTGAAAAATCAAAATGGGCAGTGGAAACATATAAAGACAGCAGTGATGTGCCTCAATGAATCCGAGACTCAATGTTAACGGAATAAAGCAAGGCTTTTATTAACTCAGAAAGTAATACACATTGGAGAAGTGTCTCTCATCCAGAGATCTGCTGTACTGTCTGAGAGACACGCTGGGGCTTGCTTAAGTAGGGGCCAGGTATGGGCGGAGCCCTACGCACAATACAATCCAGGTAAGGAAATGAAACTGAAACTAAACTAAACACAGAGAATACAGTGCCTGACGAATGGCATATTTCATCACATTCACCCCTTCTACAGATTTAGTCTGTTTGGGGGTTTGATAGTCCTCTGTGACCGACGTGGCTGTTGTGGTGCCGCGGGTGTCGGCTGGGTGTCCCCGGTGGCCTCCTGGGTCTCTGCCGGGGGTGCCGCCAGGGTTGTTGAAGGGGTAGTTGGTGGGGGCACCATTGGTCGATGTTCTTCCGGGGGTGATGAAAGGATAGTGGGTGGGTAAGAGTTGCTGTGATCGTTGTTGCTGTTGTTGTCGTGGTTGTTGTCGTTACCGGCTGGGGCGACGTCTTTTATGGACACGGTGTCCTCCCTTCCGTCGGCGTGCCGGACATACGCGTATTGGGGGTTGGCGTGGAGTAGGTGCACTGACTCCACGAGAGGGTCCGTCTTGTGGCCCCTCACATGCCTTCATACAAATACCGGACCTGGGGTGGAGAGCCATGACGGCATGGATACGCCGGAGGTGGATTTCCAGGGAAAGGCAAACATTCGTTCATGAGGCGTGGCATTAGTGGCAGTACACAATAGCGACCGTATCGAATGGAGCACATCTGGGAGGACTTCCTGCCAGCGGGAGATAGGGAGGCCCTTGGTCCTTAGAGCTAGGGTGACTGCTTTCCATACTGTCCCGTTCTCTCGCTCCACCTGGCCATTACCCTGGGGGTTGTAGCTGGTGGTACAGCTCGTGGCGATCCCCCTGGACAGCATGTACTGGCGTAGCTCTTCACTCATGAAGGACGCCCCCCTATCCGTATGGATGTAGCTCGGCATACCGAACAGGCAGAACAGGCTGTTGAGGCATTTAATGACCGTGGCGCTGGTCATGTCTGGGCAGGGGAAGGCGAATGGGAAACGGGAGTATTCGTCCACAATGTTCAGGAAGTAAACATTGCGGTCGACTGACGGGAGGGGGCCCTTGAAATCTAAGCTGAGCCGCTCAAAGGGCCGTGTAGCTTTGATTAAGTGGGCTCTATCTGGGCGGTAGAACCGAGGCTTGCACTCAGCGCAAGTGTGGCAGTTCCTGGTCAGAGACCGAACTTCCTCAATCGAGTAGGGTAAGTTGCGGGACTTTATGAAGTGGGATAGCCGTGTGACCCCTGGGTGGCAGAGGTCGTTGTGGAGGGTCTGTAGCCGATCCCCGGTGGCGCTGGCACACATCCCTCGTGAGAGGGCGTCAGGGGATTCGTTAAGGGCCCCTGGCCGGTAAATGATGTCATACTCGAAGGTGGAGAGCTCGATCCGCCACCTAAGAATCTTATCATTTTTAATCTTCCCCCTCTGTTTATTATTGAACATAAACGCTACCGACCACTGGTCGGTAAGTAGGGTGAAGCGTTTGCCAGCTAGGTAGTGGCGCCAGTGGCGCACTGCCTCCACGATGGCTTGGGCCTCCTTTTCCACGGAGGAGTGTCTGATCTCGGGCCCTTGGAGGGTCCTCGAGAAGAAAGCTACAGGCCGCCCCGCCCGGTTGAGGGTGGCCGCCAAGGCAAAGTCAGACGCATCACTTTCCACTTGAAAGGGAGTGTTCTCGTCCACTGCCTGTAGCGTGGCCCGCTCAATATCCCGCTTAATGCTTTTGAAGGCGGCGTGGGCCTCAGCAGAGAGCGGAAAAGAGGATGCTTTCAAGAGGGGGCGGGCTTTGTCGGAGTAATTGGGGACCCATTGGGCATAATAAGAAAATAACCCCAGGCACCTTTACAGGGCTTTGGGAGTGTTGGGCAGGGGGAGCTCCCGTAGGGGGCGCAATCGGTCGGGGTCTGGTCCGATTTCCCCATTCTCCACCACGCTGCCTAGTATGCAGAGGCGCGTGGTGTTGAAAACGCACTTGTCCTCGTTGTAGGTGAGGTTGAGTTTTTGTGCGGTTTTCAGGAACCTCTCGAGGTTCGAGTCGTGATCCTGCTGGTTGTGACCGCAGATGGTGACGTTGTCGAGGTAGGGGAAGGTTGCCTGCAAGTGGTGGTCATCGACCATGCGGTCCATCTCCCTCTGGAAGACCGAGACCCCATTCGTCACCCCAAAGGGGACTCTGAGGAATTGGTAGAGGCGTCCGTTCGCCTCGAAGGCGGTGTATGGGCGGTCCTCTGGTCTGATAGGGAGCTGGTGGTACGCTGACTTGAGGTCGATGGAGGAGAACACCCGGTATTGGGCGATTTGGTTCACCATCTCGGATATGCGGGGTAGCGGGTAGGCGTCTAGCTGGGTGTATAGATTAACCGTCTGGCTATAATTTTTCACCATCCGCTTCTTCTCGCTACCCCTCACCACCACCACTTGGGCACGCCACGGGCTGTTGCTGTGTTCGATAATGCGCTCCTTCAGGAGCCTGTCTACCTCGGTCGCGATAAACCGCCTGTCCTCCCAGCTGTACCTCCTACTTTTGGTCGCTATTGGCCGGCAGTTGGGAGTAAGGTTCGCGAATAGCGAAGGCGGCTTTACCTTCAGGGTAGCCAGACCGCACACTGTGAGGGGCGGCTGGGACCCACCGTACTTGAGCGTGATGCTTTGGTGGTGGCACTGGAAATCCAGGCCCAAGATCACGCTCGCACATAGATTCTTCATGATTAGTAATTTAAAATTATCGTATACAGTTCCGTTAACGGACAATTGTACCGCGCAGTAACCCATAATGGTCGATGTCTGGGTTTTATCAGCCATAGAGATGGTGCCCCGAGCAGGGGCCGTTAGAAAGAGTTGTTGTGCTAGTTCAGGGTGGATAAAACTCTCCGTGCTTCCACTGTCAATTAAACATTTAACCCCGCACCCGTTTACCTCGATGTCCACCATTGATTTGGATAGCGGGTGCGGTCTGGTCTGGTCCACTGTGACCGATGCCACTGTAGGGCCCTGATCGAGACAAGATGGCGTCCACGCTGTCTGCTCACAAGATGGCGGACCCCACGAGGTCGGGCAAGATGGCGTCCAAGGTGGCCGCTCCCACGGCGCACACGCGGCGGTGGCGGGTTTTCCAGCGGGGTTCCCTCTGCACACCTTCCCGAAGTGCCCCTTCTTACCGCACTTAAAGCAGGTGGTGCCTTTCGCCGGGCACAGGTTTCTGATGTGCTTCGGCTGCCCGCAGAAGTAGCAGTTGGGGCCCCGACGCGTCGCGGCTGTCGTAGGGCTTCTGGGGGGAGAGCGGGGCCCCGACGGTGTCGGGCTGCCGGGCGGGGAAGATGCCTTCCAAGATGGCGGCGCCCTTGGTGCACACATGGCGGCGTGGGCGGCGCGGGCCGAAGAGTAGGCGTCCGAGTTTCTCTGGGCCACATCCAGGGATCGCGCTGTGTCCACAGCCTGTTTCAGGTCCAATCCCGTTTTTTCCAGTAGTCTCTGCCGGGTGTAAGTGGAGCTGAGGCCTGCGATAAAGGCATCACGAACAAGCTCGTCAGTGTACACTGCGGCTTTTACATCTTGGCACTTGCAGTCTTTGCCAAGCGTTTTCAGGGTGACTAGGAACTCATCCAGCGATTCCCCAGGTCGCTGTGTGCGAGTAGCGAGCAGATGCCTAGCGTACACCTCGTTCGTAGGCTGCTGGTAATGCGCCTTTAGGATGTCGCAGGCGGCCGGGTACGTGTCGGCGTCTTGGATGAGGGGGTAAACCCGGTGGCTTACCCAATTCCGCAGGATTCCGAGTTTCATACTTTCAGCGTCCGTAGCGCCTGTGATGGCTGCGGAATTGTCCAGGAAGAATTCCATACACTTAAACCAGTGTCCGAATCGTGCCGATGCGTCCGAAGCATGCGGGTCCAAATCCAAACGTTCGGGTTTCAAGAGTTGGTCCATTGCGTTGAAAGTTGAGTTAATAAAATTGATGTGCCTCAATGAATCCGAGGCTCAATGTTAACGGAACAAAGCAAGGCTTTTATTAACTCAGAAAGTAATACACATTGGAGAAGTGTCTCTCATCCAGAGATCTGCTGTACTGTCTGAGAGACACGCTGGGGCTTGCTTAAGTAGGGGCCAGGTATGGGCGGAGCCCTACACACAATACAATCCAGGTAAGGAAATGAAACTGAAACTAAACTAAACACAGAGAATACAGTGCCTGACGAATGGCATATTTCATCACAAGCAGAAAGCTCAGTAAAATACTTCAATCGTAAGAAGAAAATGATGGAATGGGTAGAAAACCTGAAAAGAGCAAAACTCAAGGAGTAAAAAAAAGGGAATGAGATAGAATAGGAGAGAAAAGAAACAATAGGAGAACTGCGGGCAAAATTATTTGATATTTATATGAAATTGGGGGAGATTTTGCCCTGCCCTGCACCTGGGGAAATCTGCATTCCCCCCGCGGTCTCGGCATTCCTTCCCCCACACCCCCCCTGACCCCCACGCCTGCCCCGCGGTCTCCAACATCTAAGCAGCAGCACAAAGTAAGTGTTTCAATCACCTCACAAGGAAAGCCAAGACAAGTCTAGATGCTCTGGTCAACACACATCAGGGTAGAAATGAGTAGGCCCATTTTTCCATGCCAATTTAGATGTGGGACGGCCAGCGCCCAAGCTGATGATGGCAATGTAAATGTTGACCTGTGTTATGAAGGAACCTGGCAGAAGTCTTTGTTAATGAGGAACTTTGTGAGGGTGTTGGGGCGGGGCAGATGTGAAGTTTCCTCCTTTCTCTAGCTCCTGGCTGTCCTGTCTCACATCCTTACCATCCTTTGCCCCTCCTCATGCTATGAAGCAGGAGGTCCCTCTGCCCTATCTTTAACATTATCACCTGCAGTATCTGGAAGCAGCAGGCTTTTCTACATTGTGATATTAAGCAGAATGCAAGAAGCTACAGTGATTCCTGAGATGCTCGCTGGGGTATATTGCAGGCATCTAAAATGGAATGTGAGAATCCTTATAAGTTTGCTCTATGGCATTTTTGAAGCGGCATGAGCCTCATTTATATCTTATCCCCCCTTGGTCTGTGGAAGCCTTACTGGGGTCAGTCATCAGCCATGACTGCAGGTGATAGCTCTGATCAACCATCTGAATGCATGGTTCTGAATCATAAGGGCTGACATGGTGAATTGCTGCATGATGAAAGCATCGTGGCAGCTTCTTGGCTATCTGGCATTGACATGCAGGATAAGGTAATTAGCACTGCACATTATGAATAGGAAACGCTTTCATTCTATTAAAATTGAGGGAGTTGTTAGAGCTTAAAGTGCTATATTAATTCTCTCATTTGCTCCTTGGACCTGTGGGAACTTCATAGGATCTTACTGCATAGGCAAAAGCTAGAGCAAATGTGTCACAGGAGGTTAGCTGTGATCCTTGACCCCATTTACATGAGGCGGATGAGGCTTCTAGCAGAAGGGGGCTACCACCTTCTTCAGGGGCAGAATTTTTTCATGGTAGATTTAAAGCCACCAGAAATCCATTTTACTCCGTCTACCACCCCAAAACAAATTAATAATTCAGAGGAAAATCAAAACCAGGTGTTACAGGGTATCCCAGAGTTGTTTGAACACAGCTGAAATCAATATCTTGCAAGATGCAAAGATAAGATTTTATAGACCTCAAAAAATTGATAATGGGATGTGGAACTTTGCACAAAAATATACCATTTATAAATTGATTATTTACTTTAAAAACAAAACTGTGAAAATAGTTTAAGTCAGATTATTTGTTTTGCACCATTTTGGACAATTCTGTGTTGGAAACATTAGTGCGTGGAAATACAAGCTTAATTAAAGCACTGTCATCCTTGGTCAGTGATCATGAGATCTTTGTGTTTGAAAACTGGAAACTGAGAGGCCACCTCCAATGGATAGTGGGTAAATGAACAGCATGGTGTGGCAGTAAGCAATAAAGGATTTAGGGGATGGGGTCAAGATTAAATGGGTGGAAATGAGAAAGGACCAGGGTCCCACCTCTGATTGCCATCCAGTGGAAGTGCACGCGAGTTGACACCAACGACGGGAATATGGAAGACTTCAATGTCAATAACCTTGCTGAAACTTATCCAGGCTCACACAAGAACAACAATTTGAACAGACATTGGCTGGCACCTGACAGCCAGACAAGATTGAACAGGTGGTACCAGAAGGCTGCATTGACGGAACTGTACTGCAATGTCACCATTTTCAGGAGAGGAGGTGAAAGGTAGAGAGAGGAGAAAACAAAAGTTAAAATTAGACAGTTGCTAATAGTGTCACATAATAATTTGAAACATGAAATTATTCCACTTACATACCATTAAAATAAATTACTACTCAGCTACCTATGTGATATGGTAAAGTGTCAATATTTGTAGCTTTTAAATAAACTGGATGCATCTAATCCAAATCAATGTTTAGAATTAATTTCTTATTCCACAATGGTAATTCTAAATGTATGCATGTCAACAAAATATTGACCCAAGTTCATACGCTATATATCCATTTACAACATTTGGGGCTACATTCTCATTTTTGCAGGGCTAAATTTAATGAAATGAGGGAACAATTGGGGGAGGTAGCTTGACAACACATCAGTAGAAGGTGAGTGGAACACCTTTAAAAGTATAATGCTGAGCATGCAGATAAATAAAGTGTCAGACTCAACAAGGGTCATTGACCTGAAATGTTAACTCTGTTTCTCTCTCCACAGATGCTGCCTGACCTGCTGAGTATTTCCAGCATTTTCTGTTTTTATTTCAGAACCAACAAGCTTTGATTAAGCAAACATGAACCCAAATGTGTCAGAAATCAATTTAAAAGTGAGATAAAAAGAAAAATGGTATGCACAAATCCTGCAGGCAGAAAATAGAAGGGGCTCACTGGGGAGGGAATACAAAAAAGTTCAGAAACACGTTAAAAAGTTGACTGAAGAGGCAAAAAAGTGCTCAAAAAAACATAGCAACTGAACCTAAACATAATAGTGAAAAATTATTTCAGTATCACAACAGAAGGAAGGCAGTCAAAGTAAAAAACAAGAAAGTTGTAAACGGACTTAAAATGGAGGACCAGCTCAAAATTGTGAGTATTCTGAATGAGTACTTCCTCCAAATATTCACAAAGACTCAAGCAACATGCCCTAACTAAAGACATCCCATGTAAAATCAATGGCAGGCTAAATGGGCTCAAAACAAATAAATCCCCAGGGAAAAAAGGTATTTATCCCAGAGTGCTGAAAGAGACTAGGAGGAGATTTGTTAAGTACTAAATCATTATCAGGGTGTCACTGAACACCCGAGAGGTACCAGAAGATTGAAAACAGACTAATGTGGCACCTATATTCAGAAAGGGTGATGAAACAGACAAAGGCAACTGCAGACTCATCAGTCTTACTTTTATTGCATGTAAAATAATGGAATTGATTATCAGGAGTAAACCCGATAATCATCTGCACAATAACAAACAAATAAACATCGGTCAGCATGGAACCAGAATGTCAAGATCTTGCCTGACCAACCTCCTCGACTTCTTGGGGAAGTACCAACCAAAGTTGACTACGGTCAGTACTATGATGGAGTACCTTGACTTCCAAAATGCTTTTGACAACGTTCCACAAGAAAGTCTATGAATTAAATTCAAATCTGTAGGGATTCAGAGTAAGTCCAGGGATTAAATCAGAAACTGGCTAAAGGGCAGAGAACAATGAGCACGAGTTATGTCAGAGGGGTGGGGGGTTGGGACTGAGTAGGATCTGTCAGCGCTCAGTGCTAGGATCACAACTGTTTCTAATTTACATTAATGATTTGGGGGGGTGGAGAGGAGATCAGCGGGCGCGTTTGATGGTGGGTTGGGTTGGAAACAATTTTTTTTGACAGTGGGTAGGGAACCCGCTGTCAATCCGCGACCACACTAGTTTCCCCAGATGTCAGGTCCATCAGCGTTGTACAGACCCGACACCAAGCAGCGGGGAAAGCAATCGAGGTGGTTAAGAGCTTGTTAACAGCCACTTAAAAACTATTTTGAGCTCACCTTTAAATTCTACGAGGTCGCTCAGATTCCACACTGCTCAGGGATCACGTCAGGTAAGTAGATCGGGAGTTATGTTACCATTAAATCATCTCTACTTGACAGCTGCAAATGTGCTACAAAAGCTCCCATCTCACAGCTGTTCAGCTTCTGAGCTTGGAAAGTGTTGTTTGCTTACTGCATTTGGAAGACAGATTGAGCTTTATGTAGGTTGCAAGTGTTTGGAGCAAACTCTCTATCCAGTGTCACCTCATTGAAACAACCTCTCACCATTGACAGATCGTTTCTGTCACCTCAACTTGCATAATTTGCAACAAACATATATTCCTCTAGGGCAAAAAATCCAAAAAGAAAAAGTGATCTAACCATGTCTAACAAAAGAAATTAAAGCTACTATTAAGTCAAAGGAGGAAGCTTATAAATTTGCCAGAAAAAGCAGTCAGCCTGAGGATTGGGATCTTTTTACAAATCAGCAAAGGGGACCAAGAAATTGATAAAGAAAGAGAAAATGGAATAAGAGCACAAACTAGCGAAAAATATAAAAATGGATTGTAAAAGCTTCTATAGGTATGTGAAAAGGAAAAGACTGGCGAAGGTAAATGTAGGTTCTTTACAGTAAGAGATGGGAGAATTTATAAATGGGGAATGAGGAAATGGCAGGGAAATTAAATAAATACTTTGTTTCTGTCTTCACGAAGACACAAAAAACTTCCCAGAAATACAACAAAACCAAGGGTGTGGCGAGAATGAGGAACTTAGAGATTATTATTAGTAAAAAAACAGTACTAGCAAAATTAATGGGACTAAAAGTTGATAAATCCCAAGGACCAGATGACCTACATCCTAGGGGTTTGAAAGAGGTGGGCATTGGGATAGTGGACGCATTGGTTGTCATCTTCCAAAATTCTATAGATTCTGGAACAGTTTCTGCAGATTGGAGGATAGCAAATGTAACCCCATTATTTAAGAAAGGGGAGAGAGAGAAAGATGGGAACTAGCCTCACATCAGTAGTTGGGAAAATGCTGGAATCTATTATAAAGGATGCAATAACTGGGCACTTAGAAACCAATAGTAAGATTGGGCAGAGTCAACATGGATTTATGAAAGGGAAGTCCTGTTTGACAAACCTATTAGAGTTCTTTGAGGATGTAACTAGTGGAGTAGACAAAGGGGAACCGGTAGATGTGGTGTATCTGGATTTTCAGAAGGCCTTTGATGAGGTCCCACACAAGAGGTTGGTGAACAAAATTAGGGCACATGGAATTGAGGGTAACATATTAGCATGGATTGAGAATTGGTTAACAGACAGAAATCAAAGAGTAGGGATAAACGGGTCTTTTTCAGGATGGCAGGCTGTGTCTAGTGGGGTACCGCAAGGATCGGTGCTTGGGCCCCAGCTATTCAAAATCTATATCAATGATTTGGATGAGGGGACTAAATGAAACATTTCCAAATTTGCTGATGACACAAAACTAGGTGGCAGTGTCAATTGCGAAGAGGATGTGAAGAGGCTTCAAGGGGATTTCAACAGGCTCAGTGAGTGGGCAAGAACATGGCAGATGGATTATAATTTGGATAAATGTGAAGTTATCCACTTTGGTAGAAAAAACAGAAAGGCAGAGTATTTCCTAAATGCTGAAAGAATTGCAGAATGCAGATGCTCAAAGGGACCTGGGTGTCCTTGTACATGAGTCACTGAAAGTGAATGTGCAGGTGCAACAAGCCATTAGGAAGGCAAATGGTATGCTGGCCTTCATTACAAGAGGATTTGAATACAAGAGTAAAGAAGTCTTAGTCCAATTACATAGGGCCTTGCTGAGACCACACCTGGAGTACTGTGTACAATTTTGGTCTCCTTACCTAAGGAAGGATACATTTGCCATAGAGGGAGTACAACGAAGGTTCAAGAGATTGATTTCTGGGATTGCGGGACTGTCGTATGAGAAGAGATTGAGTAAACTAGGCCTGTATTCGCTTGAAGTCAGAAGAATGAGAGGGGATCTCATTGAAGCATACAGAATTATTACAGGGCTTGATAGGGTGGTTGCTGGGAGAATGTTTCCCTTGGCTGGGGAGTCTAGAACCAGGGGCCACAGCCTCAGGATAAAGGGTAGGCCATTAAGGACTGAGATGAGAAGAAATTTCTTCACACAGAGGGTGATGAATCTTTGGAATTCTCTACTCCAGAGGGCTGTGGAGTCTCAGTCAGTAATTGGGTATATTCAAAACAGAAGTCGATAGATTTCTGACTAGTAAGGGCATCAAGGGATATGGCGATAAGGCCAGTGAATGGAGTTGAGGCAGATCAGCCATTATCTCATTGGATGGCGGAGCAGGCTCGAATGGCCGACTCTTGCTCCTATTTCTTATGTTATGTTCTAACTTCACCTGCCATCTATTACATCAGCATCGGTGCCCTTAAAACTATCTCACCTTGGTCCTCAGAATCCCACCACGATCAGCCCCCAACACCAGCAGCACCAACAACACCACCAACCTTCTCCGCAATCAGCTGATGCTGCACAGGACATTAGCACCTGACCACATTGCTGGCTGGGAGGCCAGGGATGGCCTCACCATGGCCACATTTACTTGACTTGATGCTGTACACCTTGGCTGCCACATGAGGTGCCAGGTTGGCACCACCCCACAGCAACACCATAAAGCATCCCTACAATGCCCAAGCCATACCTTTCACACTCACCACCATGGCAGGGGGTACCGTTATGTCTCACCATTCTCTGCAACTCACTAAGCCACTTCCAAAGGTGCACACAAATCTGTCCAAGAATGCAAATTGTTGAAAATAAAGATTTCAATGTTTGACAGCACAGTAACAGAAACTTCACATGAACATTGGCTAAAACACACAAGTGCCTACCCTTGTGTGTTGTTGGTTGGTATGATTGGACTAGGATGAGGGCGAGTGTGAGGGGTGGCTAGTGAGATGGGGGAAGTGATACTGTCGATAGAGAGGGATGGGTGGAGGTGCAAGGTAAGTTGGTGTGAATAAGGATGTGTAGGAGTAGGGTAGGGAAGGCAGAGTGATGGGGATGTGATGAGTAGCACAGGAGGATGAGTTTGAGTGTGACTTTGCAGTAACTTTTCGTGATCTACTGAGATCATTGAAAAGTTTGCGGCACTGCACCCAGGTCGTCCTGACCATATCCTGCTTGTGCCCTCCTGCGCAATGTGCAAACAGGCTGTGTTGATCTCCTGGGGAGGTCTCTTCCGCCCATGGGAAGGGAAGGGGACCGCCCTGTGTGCTGTGACTCCCTCCATAAGCATGCAGCATTGAAGTGCTACAAACACTGGCAAACACGGCTGTACCCAGGCTCTTCCATGACTGCCAAGCATATGGAGGGAGTCATGGGAGAGCCTGGGTGCAGCCGTGCACCTCTGTGCAGTGCTCGTCAGTGTTTGCAGCACATCAATGCTGTAGAACACTGACAGCACAACTGTCAAAATCAATTTGCGCATGGTCCCTTTAAGGAAACCAGCTGATGAGGCATCAAGTGACGTCATCAGACCTGCTTCCTTCAATTGGCCAGCAAACGCGCCAGGCGGGCTTAACAAGCCCAATCAATGTAAGATCACTTTGGATAGCGGGTTGGAGTCAGCAGCAGGGTCGGAGTCAGCAGCAGGGTCGCACCCCACCACCAACCCCGGCCGCACTGGACCCGCCGATGTAGGAGAAATTGCAGCCTTAGGGTCTGAAATTCAATGCAAATTGGATAAATTAGCAGATGATACCAAACTAGGCGGGCAGTCGAATTCAAAGAGGCAGCTCAGAAACCACATAATGAGCTAATCAAAATTTGACAGTGGGCCAAACAATGACAGAAAAAATTTAATGTAAAAGAAATGTAAAGTGGTATACACTGGAAGGAAAAATGGATGACACATGTACTCCTTGAATGGTGTTGAAGTAGCCAAGGATGAAGCTGAAAGTGACCCAAGATGTGCGAGTTAGGTTGATTGGCTATGATAAATTGACCCTTAGTGTTAGGGGGATTAAATACGTGGGGTTACGGGGATAGGGTGGGATATGTGTTGGTGTTGGTGTAGGGGTTACGGGGATTGGGTGGGATATGTGTCGGTGCAGGCTCGATGGGCTGAAATGGCCTCTATCTGCACTGTGGGGATTCTGTGTGATTGTGTGTGTGATATTGAACTATATTGCCAAAATAGTTGAATAAACATCAGAGGAGATAATGATGAAACATTTATCATGCTCTTGTCAGACAGCATATCAAATACTGCTTCAGTTCTGGTCACCAACAAACAAGAGAAACATTTAAAGTGCAGTGAAGAGCCAAAAAGCTAATCCCCAGTGTCAGGAATGAGTTATAAGAAAAGTGGAGAAACTTGGGCTGTTGCCTAGAAAGGATGCGTTTGAGAGGAATACAAGATGGTTATGGCTGTAGAAAAAGTTAACCCAGAATATTACTTTGAATTTAATTGCAGGAGTAGAACTAGTGGACACAGGTTCAAACTGGAGAAGGGTACATTTATGACATATCAAGAAATTCGTCACACAAAGTCACACAAAGAATGAGCAATGTGTGGAGCAAATTTCCAAATAGAGCAGTAAAATCAAAAATCCTAGAACCATTTCAGAAACAATTATATGCAACAATGGGGTGACATCAGGATTTCTCTTGATGGATAAATCAAGATGGGCTGCATGGCCTTCCACATCCATAAACATCTCGATGTATAACTGGGGGAATGGCTATGGATTTACCTTTCATCGGATGGGCACTTCAGAAAGTAATTTAAATGAAAATATATAAATCCTTTTACTGGTTATTACAGGGCAACAGCAAATTAAATCATTTTTGGCATCTGACCTACACAGCAGATCCCGTCTGTAACCAAGTGCGCATGTATTGATATTTGTTAGAATGTAATGATGTCATTGCATCTGGTTATACTTGTGACAAAATGTTTTTAGAAGTTAGCATGAAAAAAGTTGCAGGAGAAAAAAAAATTGAAACTCATGTAAATAAGTTTGCTACAGTGCTGGTTGATCCCTAGTTATAAACAGTGTCAGCTGTTCCAGGGATTGAGCTTTCCCTCAAAATGGCAGGATAGTCCATTAAAAGTTTACAATATCTCTCGTCCACATAAAAGTCAAGTCATTAAACATAGCCGAGTCATAGAATATAAAAGCAGGGAGGTTATATAGTTAGGTCGCAGCTAGAGTACTGCATACAGTTCTGTTCATCACATTACAGGAAAGATGTGATTGCACTAGAGAGAGTACAAAGGAGATTTACGAGGATGTTGCCAGTGTATTGATTTGTATGTGGGTTCAATGACGACACATTCATGAAAGAGAATGTCTTTTTATCTAAAGTATGTTCAACTCAGTTAACAGCATTACAGGAGACACCATCTTAGAGATCTATCTAAAAATGAAACTAAAACTAAACTCTGCCTCTCTCACATGCCCTCTGCTGGTAAGGCATAAATAATCAAACAGGCAAATACCATCACTATTTGCTGATATCATTACATCTCCCTTTCTTAAAACAAAAGTATTTTACTTTTATCTAACAACATGTTTTCTTTGTATTACTCTGCATTTTAACTGTAACACTTAATGAACTTACATTATCATTATTATCAAGGTTTTTTAACCTTGTTTTGTGTGTTCACATGGAATATGTAAATACACTAGAACTTGAAGAAAGAATAAGATAACATTACTTCCTTCTATAACAAGAGTCCTTAAACTTGCTCAATGAGTTTTTCAGGAGGCTTCACGCATCTTGAGGATTTTCTGATTGATTGTCCTTGAATCTGAGTTGTTGCCTCAGATGATGGTTTCTCAGCTGTGTCATAGAGTCATAGAGTTTTACAGCACAGAAAGAGGCCCTTCGGCCCATCGTGTCCGCGCCGCCCATCCATCCCTGTCCTGTCTAATCCCATTTTCCAGCATTTGGTCCATAGCCTTGTATGCAATGGCATTTCAAGTGCTCATCCAAATGCTTCTTGAATGTTGTGAGGGTTCCTGCCTCTACCACCCTTCCAGGCAGTGAGTTCCAGATTCCAACCACCCTCTGCGTGAAAAAGTTCCTCCTCAAATCCCCTCTAAATCTCCTGCCCCTTACCCTGAATCTATGCCCCCTTGTTATTGACCCCCCTACTAAGGGGAAAAGTTCCTCTTTATCTACCCTATCTACCCTATCTATGCCCCTCATCATTTTGTACACCTCAATCAGGTCCCCCCTCAGCCTTCTTTGCTCCAAGGAAAACAACCCCAGCCTGTTTAGTCTTTCTTCATAGCGGAGGCGCTCCATCCCAGGTAACATCCTGGTGAATCTTCTCTGCACCCCCTCCAAAGCAATCACATCCTTCCTATAGTGAGGCGACCAGAACTGCACACAGTACTCCAGCTGTGGCCTCACCAGCGTTTTGTACAGCTCCATCATAACCTCCCTGCTCTTATATTCTATGCCTCGGCTAATGAAGGCAAGTATCCCATATGCCTTTTTAACCATCTTATCTACCTGTTCCGCTGCCTTCAGAGATCTATGTACATGTACACCAAGGTCCCTCTGACCCTCTGTACTTCCTAGGGTCCTACCACTCATTGTGTATTCCCTTGCCTTATTTGTCCGTCCAAAATGCATCACCTCGCACTTTTCAGGGTTAAATTCCATTTGCCACTTTTCCGCCCATCTGACCAACCCGTTTATATCGTCCTGTAGCCTGAGGCTTTCCTCCTCGCAATTTACCACCCCACCAATTTTCGTGTCATCTGCGAACTTACTGACCATACCTTTTACATTCTCATCCAAATCATTTATGTAGATCACAAACAACAAGGGACCCAGCACCGATCCCTGAGGTACCCCACTGGACACAGGCTTCCAGTCACAAAAGCATCCTTCGACCGTCACCCTCTGCCTCCTGCCACTCAGCCAGTTTAGGATCCAATGCGCCAAGGCACCCTGGATCCCATGGGCTCTTACCTTCTTGGCCAGTCTCCTATGCGGGACTTTGTCAAAAGCTTTACTGAAGTCCATGTAAACCACATCCACAGCATTTCCCTCATCCACCCCCCTAGTCACCCCCTCGAAAAATTCAATCAGATTTGTCAGACATGATTTACCCTTGACAAAGCCATGCTGACTATCCCCGATTAATCCTTGCCTCTCCAAGTGGAGACTAATTTTGTCCCTCAGAATTTTTTCCAATAATTTCCCTACCACAGATGTTAGGCTCACTGGCCTGTAATTCCCTGGTTTATCCCTGCTACCCTTCTTGTATAATGGTACAACATTAGCTGTTCTCCAGTCCTCTGGTACATCCCCTATGGCCAGAGAGGTTCTGAAAATTTGTGTCAGAGCCCCTGCAATCTCCTCCTTTGCCTCCCACAGCAGCCTGGGATACATCTCGTCCGGGCCTGGGGATTTATCCACTTTTTGGCCTGCTAAAACCGCTAGCACCTCCTCCCTCTCGATGCTAATATGTTCAAGTATGTCACAGTCCCCTTGCCCGATTTCTATGTCTGCACCGTCTCTCTCCATAGTGAACACAGATGCAAAAAATTCATTTAAAACCCCGCCTACATCATCTGGCTCTACACACAGATTGCCACTTTGGTCCCTAATGGGCCCTACCCTTTCCCTGGTTATCCTCTTGCCCTTAATATACTTATAAAACATCTTAGGATTTTCCTTTATTTTGCTCGCCAGTGTTATTTCATGGCCCCTCCTCGCCCTCCTAATTTCTTTTTTAAGTATGCCCCTGCACTTTTTATACTCCTCTAGGGCTTCTTCCGTCTTTAGTCTTTTGTAACTGCCAAAAGCCCCCCTTTTATTTCTAATGCATTTTTGTATATCCCTTGTCATCCAAGGTTCCCGTTGCTTGTTGGTCCCACCCTTGACCTTTACAGGAACATGTTGGCGTTGTACTCTCTCTATTTCCCTTCTGAAAGTCTCCCACTGTGATCAGGGTGTTCAACAGTATCAGTCTTTTGACCTGCTGTGTGATCAAGTTGTTCAACAGTATCAGTCTTTTGACTTGCTGTGGCTGGTCCCATGAGAAGATCTCGACGATTTCTTCGCAGAACAGCACCCTCATCTGTCTGAATGGTGTATGATCTTGGTTGAACTTCACTCAGGACAGTTCCCTTCTGAGTCCATATGTTTGTTTTGTCTTTGAACCTTACTTGGTCACCAGCGTGGAGTTCAGGTAGGTTTTGTGTTCCTCTGTCATCGTAGTACTTTTGCTTTTCTTTCTGTTGTTCATTGAACTTCCTCACTTTCTCCCCCTCCTTTGTTTTCAGGAGGTTCTCCGGGATGGGTAGGTTTGACCTTAGCAGACGTCCCATAAGTAGTTGGGCTGGTGACTTACCACACTCGAGCGGCGTTGTGCGGTATACAAGCATGCTCTGGTAGAAGTCAGTTCCACTGTCTTTTGCCTTGTACATCAGTCTTTTCACTGTCTGGACCGATTTTTCCACTCGTCCATCGGACTGTGGAAAGTGAGGACTTGACGTTGTGTGGACAAAGTCCCACTCTTTGGCAAAGTGTCGGAAACTTGCATTGTAAAACTGGGGTCCGTTGTCTGTGAAGACCTCGCTTGCCACGCCATGTCTGGAGAATATGGCTTTCATACATGTTATCACAGCATCTGCAGTGGTGGTGTACAGTCTACAAACCTCTGGATACAGGGAGTAATAGTCTGTGACTACAAGATAGTCCTTCCCTTGACATACGAATAGGTCAGCACCTACCTTCTGCTAAGGTCCGTCTGGCGGTGGGTGTGGCTTTAGTGGTTCTACCGGATTGCTTGCTCGATATTTCAGGCATATTGTGCAGTTTGACACCTCATTTGTCACATCTTGGTAGATTCATGGCCAGTACATCACCTCTCGTGCTCTTTTCTTACACTTTTCGATTCCCAGATGTCCTCCATGGATCCTTTTTAGCATCTCTTTTCTCAGACTCTTTGGGATAACTATTTTACTTCCTTTGTAGATGATGTCTTCGACCACTGATAGTTCCGCCCTGCAGTTCCAGTACTCTGCCATGTCAGGTGAGCAGTCTTGCTTCATGTTGGGCCATCCATCCAAGATGCTTTTCCTCAGTCGTCTCAGTGTTTCATCTTTGTTTGTCTCAGTCTTTATGAGCTCCATTTTTGCATCTGCTATGGGCAGTGCACTTGTGATCATGTCCACGTAGGCGTTCACTTTTTCATCCATTTTGGTGTTTGCGGGCTCACTTGGGTCTACAGCTCTGGACAACGTGTCTGCTGTATACATCAGTTTACCCAGTGTGTACGCAACATTCAGTGTATAGCGTTGCAGCCTGATCATCATTCTTTGTATTCTAAGCGGACAGCTATTTAGTGGCTTTGGAACAATGCAATCAAGGGCTTATGGTCAGTCTCTACACTGATTGCTTGTCCTGCCACAAACTGGTGAAATCTTTCACAGGCGTATGTGATGCTGAGCAGCTCCTTTTCTATTTGAGCATATCGCATCTCCGCATCTGTCATTGAGCGTGATGCATATGCAATAGGTTGCCAGTAGTCATATTTTTGCAGAAGAACGGCAGCGAGCCCACTCTGTGATGCATCTGATGATATCTTGATGGGTCTCGCTGGGTCATAAAACCTCAGAACTGGTTCCTCTGTGAGCAGTTTCTTTAGATCGCTCCATGACTTCTCATGCTCATGATTCCATTCCCATTCTATGTTCTTTTCAGTTAGTCGTCTCAGTGGCGCCACCTTTTCTGAGAGGTTGGATATGAATTTACCCATGTAGTTGATCATTCCATTAAACCTCTGCACGTCCTTTCTGCATTGTGGCTTTGGCATATTCTCAATGGTGGACACCTTTCTGGGATCTGGTCTGATGCCCTCACTGCTAAGGATATCTCCCACGAATGTCAGTTCTGTCACCCCGAGCTGGCATTTCTCTCTATTCAGCTTCAGGTTTGTTTTCCTTGTTGCTTCCAGCACTTTTTTCAGTCTCTCGTCATGCTCAGTTCTCGTGGTTCCCCATACTATGATGTCATCCATTGATGTATCAACTCCCTCCAGATGCTCATAGATCATATGGATAGTTTTGTGATACACTTCAGGAGCTGAGGCAATGCCAAATGGTAACCTTAGGAATCTGTATCTGCCAAATGGACTGTTGAACGTGCACAGTCTTGAACTTGCCTCGTCCAGTTTCATCTGCCAAAATCCTGATGATGCATCTAATTTGCTGAAATACTTTGCATTTGCAAACTGTGACATGATTTCCTCACGTGTAGGAAGCTTGACGTGCTCTCTCTTTATTGCTCTGTTTAGATCTCTTGGATCCAGGCAAATTCTGAGCTTTCCATTCTTTTTGTCCACAACGACGAGGGAACTCAGCCACTCAGTTGGCTCACCTATCTTCTGAATCACGTTCAGGCTTTCCATCCTGTCCAACTCTGCGTTCAGTTGCTTTTGAAGAGCAAACGGAACTTTTCTGCATGGATGTATGACCGTTGGCATACTTTTATCTACTCTGATCGTGTGTTCTCCTGGAAGGCAGCCTAGACCCTGAAATAGGTCGTTGTACTCTTTCATGAGTTCATCATAGACTGTCTCTCCTTCGCTTTCCACAACGAGGACTCTCTTTACCAGGTTCAGTCTCTCACAGGCTATTAAACCTAGTATGGCCTGCACATCCTTTGGCACCACGATTAATGCTAGCGTGTGCTCTCTGTCCTTGTGTGTCACTTTGACAATGCATTTTCCTTTCACTGGTATATTAGTACCTGAGTATCCTGTCACTTTCACTTTTATTCCATGTATCTTTGGTCTGGGTCTAATTTTCTTAAAATCAGTCTCTGATATCACATTAACTTGTGCTCCAGTATCCAATTTAAATGGAATGTGTATGTCATTCACTTTTAGTGTCAACATCCAGTCTCTTTTTTCTTCTTTGTTTTCAGACACAACATCTACATAGAACTCCTCTATCTCGCTTTCATTTACTGCATGGACCTTGCTTTGTTGCGTTTGGTTCTTACAGCAACAGGCATAATGGTTGTTTTTGTTGCAACTATTGCATTTTTTACCATATGCTGGACACTTTTTTGGTGGATGCTGTGTACCGCATCGACTACATGACTTTCGATTGTCCCTTTCATTTTTGTTCGCTGGCCACACCTCTTTTTTCACATTGGCGCTCTTTTTGTTAAACGGTTTGTGTCCGTTCTTTCTCACTACATCCACGTTGCAGCTACTGTCACTGAACAGCTCCTTTGCCTGCGACTTCACAGTCTCTGTAGCCCTACAGTGCTATGGCTTTTCCCAGGTCTAGATTTTGCTCTCTTAGCAGTCTTTCCCTTAGACCATTATCTGGAATACCACACACCAGTCTGTCTTTTATCAGCGAGTCTGTCAGTCCCCCAAATTCACACGATTTGCTTCGGTTTCTCAGTTCAGTCACATACTGATCAATAGTCTCTCCCGTTTACTGTACACGTGAAAAATCTGTGCCTCTCAAACGTCACGTTATGTTTAGGTATGCAGTAGGCCTCAAACTGTTCCATTATTTTATCCAGCTTCATTTTGTCTCCATCAGCAGCGAATGTGAAGTTATTATACACCTCCAGCGCTTCATCACCCACGACATGCAAGAACACTGACGCTTTCATTTTATCACTATTCTCGTCAGCTCCGATTGCCGCTAAATACAACTCCAAACGTCGTTTGAACCTCCTCCAATTTTCAGCCACATTACCTGTCAACTGAAGCTTCACCGGTGGGTGTAAACCTTCCATTTTTCACTTCGTTAGCTATTCTCCAGTGGTAAGTAACGATGTTCTCTTTTGGCTTGCTAATATGTGGAGAGCTGATTTAACTTCAGATTTTTCCTCTTCATCTCTTTCAATCACTTCTGACACCATGTATTGATTTGTATGTGGGTTCAATGACGACACATTCATGAAAGAGAATGTCTTTTTATCTAAAGTATGTTCAACTCAGTTAACAGCATTACAGGAGACACCATCTTAGAGATCCATCTAAAAACGAAACTAAAACTAAACTCTGCCTCTCTCACATGCCCTCTGCTGGTAAGGCATAAATAATCAAACAGGCAAATACCATCACTATTTGCTGATATCATTACAGCCAGGACCGGAGAATTTTAGCTACGAGGGAAGACTGGATAGGCTGGGGTTGTTTTCTTTGGAACAGAGGAGGCTGAGGAGAGATTTAATTGAGGTGTATAAAATTATGAGGGGCCTAGATAGAGTGGATAGGAAGGACCAATTTTCCTTAGCAGAGGTCAATAACCAGGGGTAGCAGACTTAAAGTAATTGGTAGGAGAAATATTTTCACCTAAAGGGTGGTGGGGGTCTGGCACTCACTGCCTGAAAGGGTGGTAGAGACAGAAATGCTCATCACATTTAGAAAGTACTTGGATATGCACTTGAAGTGCCAGAACCTACAAGGCTACAGACCAAGAGCTGGAAAGAGAGATTAGGCTGGATAGCTTTTTTTGGGCCGGCACAGACACGATGGGCCGAATGACCTCCTTCTGTGCCAACATCTATGGTTCTATAGAACATAAGAAATAGGAGCAGGAGTAGGCTATTCGGCCCTATGAGCCTGCTCCGCCATTCAATGAGATCATGGCCGATCTTCTGTCTCAACTCCATTCACCGGCCCTATCGTCATATCCCTTGATGCCTTTACTAGTCAGAAATCTATCGACTTCTGTTTTGAATGACTGAGCCTCCACAGCCCTCTGGGGTAGAGAATTCCAAAGATTCACCACCCTCTGTGTGAAGAAATTTCTTCTCATCTTAGTCCTTAATGGCCTACCCTTTATCTTGAGGCTGTGGCCCCTGGTTCTAGACTCACCAGCCAAGGGAAACATTCTCTCAGCATCCACCCTATCAAGCCCTGTAATAATTCTGTATGCTTCAATGAGATCCCCTCTCATTCTTCTGAATTCAAGCGAACACAGACCTAGTTTACTCAATCTCTTCGTATACAACAGTCCCGCCATCCCAGAAATCAATCTCGTGAACCTTCGTTGCACTCCCTCTATGGCAAGTATATCCTTCCTTAGGTAAGGAGACCAAAATTGTACACAGTACTCCAGGTGTGGTCTCACCAAGGCCCTATATAATTGGAGTAAGACTTCTTTACTCCTGTACACAAATCCTCTTGTAATGAAGGCCAGCATACCATTTGCCTTTGTAATGGCTTGCTGCACCTGTACATTCACTTTCAGTGACTCATGTACAAGGACACCCAGGTCCCTTTGAGCATCTGCATTCCCCAATCTTTCACCGTTTAGGAAATACTCTGCCTCTGTTTTTTCTACCAAAGTGGATAACTTCACATTTATCCACATTATATTCCATCTACCATGTTCTCACCCACTCACTGAGCCTGTTGAGATCCCCTTGAAGCCTCTTCACATCCTCTTCGCAACTGACACTGCCACCTAGCTTCGTATCATCAGCAAATTTGGAAATATTACGTTTAGTCCCCTCATCCAAATCATTGATATAGATTGTGAATAGCTAGGGCCCAAGCACCGATCCTTGCGGTACCCCACTAGACACAGCCTGCCATCCTGAAAAAGACCCGTTTATCCCTACTCTTTGATTTCTGTCTGTTAACCAATTCTCAATCCATGCTAGTATATTACCCTCAATTCCATGTGCCCTAATTTTGTTCACCAACCTCTTATATAGGACCTCATCAAAGGCCTTCTGAAAATCCAGATACACCACATCTACCAGTTCCCCTTTGTCTACTCCACTAGTTACATCCTCAAACAACTCCAATAGTTTTGTCAAACAGGATTTCCCTTTCATAAATCCATGTTGACTCTGCCTAACCTTACTATTAGTTTCTAAGTACCCAGTGTAGGAATTAAACAACGGGGTTGGGGTTATTGTCTCTGGCCATTCAGAAGCCTCGGAGCTGCTCCAGGGACCCCCGTACGGTTTCGAAGCGCTCCCCTATTCCTGGTTCTGACTGCCGGACTTATTCGGTAGCGATGTGGACAGAAAAACATGACTCGTGGTTTGGGTGCAAAACAGACCAGCATTTATTGAAACAAAAAGGAACAACTTAAAATAAGCGATACAGCACACCTGTGCCTGGTGCAGCACTCTTGCTTAATGCAGTACACTTAGTGTCCACTAGAGCGCTCTTTGCTCAGTGCAACACTCCTTTATTTAAATACAGCACTTTTAAATACAGCTACACCTTGCTCACTACAGCACCTTTGCTTAGTGGCTTTTACTTAAAAACAGCACTTTAATGCAGAACCCTTAGTGTCCACTGAAGCACTTCTCTGCTTAGTGCAACACCCTTTTTAATAGCACTTTTAATATAGAAACACCTTGCTCACTACAGCATCTTTGCTTAGTGGCTTTTACTTAACAACAGCACTTTAGTACAGCTACTCTCAGTGTTCACTACAGCCTTATCTGCTAGTGCAACACTGTTACATAAATAGGGGAGAGAATGGACACGAGGGAAAATCGACGAAAATCACTGTTCTAACAAAATTCCCACCCCTATACCTATTCTAAGTTGCCTTGTAATGGGCCAGAAAAATATATGCTCACCAATGAAGAAAGCCTGCTCCGTGCCCTGTGATCTTTGATCTTCACTGCCCTGAAGTAAAAACACCCCAGTATTTTAAAAGTAAACTGCTGGTGTTCCACTCCTTTAGGCAGGCTCCCACGTTGTAGAGAGCATGGAGGCGAGGCCACAGAGAGAGAGATGGCTTCTGAGAAGCTATCTTTTATACCCCATTTGGGGCCGAAACCTTCCCGCCCAAATCCGGATGTATCTGGGCTAAACAAAAGGGATCCAAACTGTCCCCATTGTCTGTAATGGGTTTTGATGAATTATCCATTCATTTAAACTGTTTTTCTTTTCAGTTTAAATGTGTCCTCATTGTCTGTGATGGAC
This sequence comes from Somniosus microcephalus, assembly GCF_052327205.1. Classification (NCBI taxonomy): domain Eukaryota; kingdom Metazoa; phylum Chordata; class Chondrichthyes; order Squaliformes; family Somniosidae; genus Somniosus; species Somniosus microcephalus. Next base: position 121,571,384 of record NC_140998.1, read on the forward strand.
GATTGAATAAAGCTGTAGTGGTTTGAAAAAAAGCATGTCTATTTCCTTGATTGCTTAAGTAAACAAAAGTCTTTGTCCTGTGGTCAAACTGAAACCGCAGTCAAGTGGTTAATCCTTTGTGTACACATAGTAGCAGTTTCTGTAAACACATCGCTTGTCTGCTGCAGGGAGGGGAACTCCCCTTTGATTGGCAGATTGACTGCTCCATTGAACCTTTCTCACAGACACAGCAGGCTGCCTTTTCAAGTCCTTTTGTCTTCTGCCATGCGGTCTGACAGCCATTTTGATCCCTGGATTTTTAAAAGGTATATTACCCAGGTAGTCTTTTAATCAAAATTAATCTTCAGAACTGTAGGAAATCTCAAAATTATTGTGAAATCCCTACACCAGTTATTGCATCCTTTATAATAGATTCCAGCATTTTCCCAACTACTGATGTGAGGCTAACAGGTCTGTAGTTCCCCGTTTTCTCTCTCCCTCCGTTCTTAAATAGCAGGGTTACATTTGCTATCCTCCAATCTGTAGGAACCGTTCCAGAATCTATAGAATTTTGGAAGAGGACAACCAATGCGTCCACTATCCCAATGTCCACCTTTTTCAAAACCCTAGGATGTAGGTCATCCGGTCCTTGGGATTTATCAACTTTTAGTCCCATTAATTTTGCTAGTATGGTTTCTTTACTAATAATAATTTCTTTAAGTTCTCATTCTCACCTTGGTTTTCTCGTATTTCTGGGAGGTTTTTTGTGTCTTCCTCCGTGAAGACAGAAACAAAGTATTTATTTAATTTCCCCGCCATTTCCTCATTCCCCATTATAAATTCTCCCATCTCTGAATGTGAAGGACCTACATTTACCTTCGCCAGTAACTTGATATATTGAGGCAGAATTTCCTCTTACTGCAGCTAGGTGTATTGTGGATTGCCTGGGCGCAGCACAGAGCAAAATTGGACAGTGACCATCATATGCCCATGGGAACGTGTTTGATTCACCATCCATTAATGTGAATGGACAGAAAATCAGGTGGGCCCCATTACCAGTGTCCAATCCTCCGTGCCTGATGTTCCTCCATATACCGCGCCCAGGCAATCCAATAGCTCAGGCACAATCTGCTCCATTTCCTTAAACCACCGATCTGTATACTTGGCTCTAAAACCTTATTTATTATTTACTAACAATAAAAAACATTGCTACATACTGCAAATAAAAGTTTCAAACGTTTACAGCAGTGAAAAGTCACAGCAGAAAAAGATCAGTAATATTGGTGATATCACCCTGTGCCTTAACCCACCATTTTAGAACATGTTTACCAGGGGATCTGAGTCACTGGGTAATGTCAAGAGAACTGACAGAAGGCTATTATTTCAGTGAACAAAGAATAAGAGCATTGCAGTGTTTACATTAAAAAAACTTTCCCAATATCTAAATATTCTAAAGTCATTATTTGAACGGCAAGCACTCAATAAATACAACTGAATCTACATATATGAAATCTTGACAATAAAAGCAAAAAATTGGCAATGTTCTAATACATGCAAACTGTTACTAAGCACCATTGTTTCTTACAGCATTGGAAGTAATAATTCCATTATGTGCAGGCTTGGTCAGACACAATGGCCTTGAAACTGGTTGTGCGAAGTGAGCACAGGGAACAATCCCTACTCGCAAACAATTTCTCTGTACTTTAATTAAAAAATTAAATAGATGCAACACCAACATTTAACTGGAAACTTTTGGAATTCATCTGTACAGGCTGTAAAGGTCGAGTACGATAACTCAGCTCACTCCAAAGTACATGAAGCCACAGACCTGCAGATAATTAGGTTAATGCTATTTTCAATAGGCTACAGATAGCTAGACATTCATATTCTTTGTATATACTCCAGTGCTAGAAATGTATGTTGTAGAAATACCATCAATGTAAAATATTTTGGAGCGGGGTCGATAATTTGCCAGTACACCATTGTGCTCTGCTGTTACAGTACTTTGTTTTATGCTTGAACAGAAAGGAAATACTAGTCAACTGTACATAATGTTAGAATACATACAAAATGGATGGCCAATCCCATTGTCATGGTGCAATTTATACATACCATGACCTCCCCCCACCACAACCAGCCAACCACACAATCACCTGGGACATGCATAAAAAGAGAAAAATTCCTCTCCAACCACCCCCCCCCCCACCTCAAGGCAATCAAACAGGTTTCAGGAGACACAATGACACCCCTCACCACCACCCCAGTACCCTACTACCCTTCACATGCTATGACATCAGCCAGTTAGGAACTCGTCCAGCTCCCTTTTGAGTGCCTGCAGCAATTCTGCCATCACTGCATGAGCCAGCAGCTTGTTGCAAAGGTTGATGATTCTCTGTAAAAAGAAATACCTCCTGACATCCAACCGAGTTACATAAACACAGAACTTATATGCATGCCCCCTGACCTATGCAGCTGAAAAAGCCTATCCACATGGACTGAATCAAGTCCTTTTCTTTATTATAACCACCTCAATCAAATCTCCACAAAGGCTATGCATTCTGGGGTCAAAAACCCCAGCTCTCTAAAGCCTCTTGTGGTAATGAAGGGCCTTTAAACTAGGTATCAATCTAATGTCCATCCTCCAGAACATTTTCTAGGATCTCTTGTATCACCCAGAATGTGAGTTGATCAAAACAAAAGTTTTCTAGATGGGACCTAACCAAAGACTTATGCAAGGACAGCAGAGTGTTTTATTTAATTTTGTATTTGATTGTGCAGGCAATTCACCCCATTTGCTTTTGCTATAACCTTGTCTGTATCAAAGTATAGTCAACATGTTTAGACAGTAATTAGTGTTAGAAACCAGAAAAATCTCGACTAAATACAAGTATCCACAGAGACAATAAGGAAAATGAGAACTGATTTGCCAAAGTGTTCATGTTTGCTCCAATAACCTATGAAAGGGAGTTTTAACCTTCAGAATTGGTTGCCTTGTTGATGCACTATGGACTACTTATTCCTGGATACTTGTCCAGATGCACTATGGACTACTTATTCCTAGATACTTGTTCAGTTTCTAAAACTGGTAACTGAAAACATATATTCTGAAGGCTCACTGAGTAACTGCGCTACGTAGCGTTTTACTGGACCTTACTACTCCCAGGTTCAATCGCTGGTCTATGCGGAGATAGCTGATCTCAAATAAAGCAGCGATGGGGAAGGGAAGCTACAACTGACCACCGTGTTCCCAGAGGGGAAAAAAAAAATCAGTCCAGATTCCTGCTCATGATTGTTAACTAGTGACCTCTGCAGGAAGGTGGATCTCAGGTGAGGACTGCACAGGATTGGTGTTGGTTGTGATAGCCATCACAGTCGTATAGCTTGTTGACACTCACTGTCTAAGCTCACACATGTGGAAAGGACACTTGAGAAATGTCCCAGAAGACTGGTGCAAATATATACTTGCAACAGAAGGAATATTAACTGGTGAATAGCTTTAATGCGTTTACAGTGGAAAAACAGATTTCATTAGCATGAGCTGTTGTCTTCGATGGCGGAGGTTAGAGAATTGGTGGAGAGGAGAAAATCATATAAAGCAAATCACTGCAAATGCTGTAAATTTAAAACAAAAAAAAACAGAAAAGGCTGGAACCACTCAGCCAGCACCTGTCTCTGGAAAAAAAAATAAAAGTGAACAAGTCCAGTTCTCTCATGCACGAGATTCCTCCTGCGACTGAATAAAGAGCCCTGGGGCATCCCCGATATTGGGCCTCAGGCTTCATTTCAATGGAGCTGGCGAGCTGCACAGAGCTGCCGACGAATTGTCACTGAAGGTCAAGCCGCTGCTGGTGTCGCAGCAGCACTCAGGTAAGCGAGGAAGGGCGGGCGATCATTGGCGGGGAGAAGCAGCGTTGGTCGGGGGAAAGGGAGGGCGGGAGTGGCCCACGTTCGGGATCGAGAGGAGCATTCCTGCTCCTCCCCGCTCCATATTCTGGTGAGTATGGGGCATTCCTGCTCCTCCCCGCTCCATATTCTGGCGAGTATGGGGCATTCCTGCTCCTCCCCACTCCATAATCTGGTGAGTATGGGGCATTCCTGCCTTTTAGTACCATGTTGTGCTGTGAGAGTTTAGCACGTGGTGAGTGAAGCGCTGGGGCTTCCGAAAATCCAAAATGACTCCTGCAAGTCATGCAGGACCCTAATTTAAATGAATTATTCTGCAGTTAATCTGTTGTCGGCATGCTCTCCAGCTGTCAGCGCATCTACCTTCACCAATATGGTGGCCGATGCACTTCCGGCCAGAAATGTGGGTGCGCTTCCTGCCCGCCATTTTGAGAGCACAGTAGGCCATTTCGCGCACGAATAACGAGCAGTGGGGCCAAATTTCTAGGCCGCTGCATCTCAACATGGCTTCATTTAGTAACCTTACTTCAATATTCGTGAGCCACCATATAAGTACCAGGACCACTGTTGCCACTCGTAATGTTATAGCTTTGCACTCCGCTTGGTACTGTACTTAAGTGGTAATTTTCTGTCAGGTATGCATATCAGAAATGTGGGCATGCATTGCACACAATTTCCTGACCACAACAGTTGGAAAATGAGCAACATGAGCCCACTTCCCGATATGCAGTTCCAGAGAGCAAGGCTTCCTGCCAGAACAGCAAGGTCAGAAATTTCCCTCTAATGTACATGTACATATGTAACACAAGAGGGCAGAGTCTCGTTTTCCTGCATCTGGCCATATTGGGTTGCTTGGGCATAGCAAATAGAGAAAAATTGGGTAGGAGGAGTGCATATCCATAACGGAGCCTAGCTGATTTTCCGACCATTTAAATTAATGAGTGGGCAATGGGGTGGGCTCCGTTAAGCGCATCTGCTTGATTTTCCTCTGTTCACATCACCTCAAGAGATCAAATACGCCCAAACACAAAGAAAACCTAGCTTGAAAAATGTTGGTCACTATTCATGACGTGACACCAAGTGAATCAACAAACATATTTTCTAATAACTCGAATTTGCTTATTAATCACTACTGTTTCAATCAGTTCAATTCAATTAAATTTTATTTGCCATATGTAACTAGTACTAGTACAAGTACAATGAATGCTTACTCCCCGTAGGGACACGTCAGCTATTCTTTCAGTGCCGTGTTCAGAAAGTCAATTCAATGGCGTCCAGTGGCAGTGGGAGCACGATGTCCCTCAGCCGCTCCGTCCTCCTCGTCACCGCGGCCTCCTCCTCACTGTTGCCGGCTCCACGTGTGGTGGCCTGCTTCTCCCGCTCACGATCCGACCTCTGGCCACCATGCCCGGCTCCCCTCCTCCCAGTCGGACTGCGAGCTTCCCGCATTGAGTAAATTCACGTACACATATCTCAAAAACATTTTAAGCCCATTTACTATGATGAAAGTCAGCTCATCGTTATGTAAATTTTTGCTGTCCACAAAGATTTGCAATCTTCTGTCTCATTCAAACCCAGAACTTTTCAATAAGTTAAAAATTCAAGGTTAGCTTGCTTAGCTCATTTTATGTTCTTGTAATCCACAAAAATAAAAGCCAGTAATTATTTTATTCCTAAATTATTAATAATTTATAATGTAGCACCTTAATTCATAGATCACACAGCAGTGAAAGAGTCAAAAATCTTGAAATTCAAAAAGGGACACTACAGCTGAAAATTAAAGTTTATTTCAGAAGCTACATTTCCATCCACTGAAACCCTCCCCCGTCTCTGGATGGTGAATGTGCCATCACTTCAGTTCTGAGATCAGCGCTGAGTGCTATGCTCAATACAGTATATTAGAATTACAAAACCAGCAACATTTGCAGCAGGGTAGATCAGCACACCAAATGGCGAGATTTACAGTGTACATCGCTAATTTCACCATTGCAGGAAAATCTGGGATGTAAAGTTTGGATCAATAAAGTGCATCTTGGCCCATCAAGAGGCAACTTTTATGCAGCTTCTCAAAATATAATTATAAAGTTGGTCAGCAATTTGAAGTTCTGTTACCTGCTGCTGTTTGAAAATGTAAGAAGTCACACAACACCAGGTTATAGTCCAACAGCTTTATTTGAAATCACAAGCTTTCGGAGCGCTGCTCCTTCGTTGGAGCGCTCCGAAAGCTTGCAATTTCAAATAAAGCTGTTGGACTATAACCTGGTGTTGTGTGACTTCTTACATTTGTCCACCTCAGTCCAACACCGGCATCTCCACACCATGGCTGTTTGAAAAGGAAGGGCCTGGATTTTGCATTGAGAATAACGGTGAGGCTATCAGCACTCATTGTTATTATGGGGAAGAAAAAAAATCGGACAGCAACTTTGTGCATCCGCACAGGTGAAGATAAGTGTGGAAATCCAGATGTTGCTGTCAGAGATTACCCCACTCCTCCACAGGGTGCGCTTTAACAGTCCTCGCCACTAGACTCAGTACTGAAATCAAGGCAATGGCGTGAACTTGGGCTATTTGCCCACTAGTTCCCCACTCATCATCATTTTCATGTCTTCTCACTCTCCCCTTTGGGAAGGATTCGCAGGCTGATTAATAGTCTGACTGGTCGCATTAACGCTCCTTCCATGGCCGCACGCAACCATCTTTATACCAGTTGATAGGGTGGTTAGTCCTATATAGCGGGAGGGTTTTATGGGCTCCTACACCCACCGGATGCAAGTATCCTTCTGGATGTCAACCCAGAATTGAAAGCGGAGCTCCGATGCCACTCACTGGGACCAGCTGGAGTGGAGTTCAAACCCTGCACCTTCTGGTCCAGCGGCAGGAATGCTACCATTGCACCAAAGGCTCCCTCCAGTTCCCCACTTAAGACTCCATAAAAAATTAGGGCTGGTGCATTCAGGAGTAAGTGAATTTTTAGCGGCGTGATAATCAATGGTCCCTCGAATTTTTTGCAAGGTATCATTACTAGCGGCAACAGCTGGTGAGCGGCCTGTACGGGGTCTCTGAATCAGTGCACGGCTGCGCACCTTAGGGGGAATGCTGGCAATAACTGATTATTACTGCCAAACAAACAAGCTCTGTTTCTTCTCAATCCCATGTCTTTCCCAATCTTTATTCTGCTTTCTGTACATGATTTAAATCTAATTTATAACTCCTGCTTTACAGTTCCTGGATTAGACTGAGTGAGGATTGTTCAATGTTGATTGGTTGAAGAGCCTCGCTAATTTTTGCTCTGCTCAGACGCCACAGATCCCCTGTAGAGGGCACCGCGGTGTGTGCGTGTGCGTGTATAATTTTAACATCCAACCAGTGAGAGTATCCATCATTAAGATCAAAGTTCAGGTGTGTCTCAGCAGCAAACACAACAGCACTATGAAAAATACTGTCATACAGTGATGCATCAAGATTCAAATTAGCAATTCAAAAGATATGTTACAGCTACAACAACACAAACTAGTTGCTCTGTATAATCGTGGCAGCTAAACTTGTTAAAAGATTTGATTTCAAGCACAAAGCAAGTTTTCACAGCTTTAGTCAATTTCAGTTGCGTGGTTTGCACTCTCATTTCTGAACGGGGGGGGAGAAAAGATGAGGGGAAAAACTTTTTTACGCAGTGAGGACCTGGAATTCGCTGCCGACGGAAGTGGTGGAAGCGGACACACTGTTTTCAAGGGAGACCGGATAGGCACTTGAGGGAAATAAGCTTGCAGGGCTATAGGGATAGAGCGGGGGAGTGGGACTGACTGGCTTGCTCTACAGAGAGCTGGCACAGACTCGATAGGCTAAATGGCCTCCTTCTGTGCTGTATGACTATGACTTTGGGATAAAAAGCACAGGACAAACTGTTCTGAAGATTGGAATAGAAAGAACATTTTTAACAAATAATCGAGGTTAGCTCCTACAGAGTTATTTATTGTGTGGCAACCTCAGTACAAATATATTTCAAAATTTTAAAAAGCAACAATTTCTGGATAATCTTACAACAACAACAACTTTTATTTATATACCACCTTTAACATAGTAAACCATTCCATGGCACTTCACAGGAGCGTTATCAAACAAAATTTGACACCGAGCCACATAAGGAGACATTAGGACAGATGACCAAAAGCTTGGTCAAAAAAGAGAAAGGTGGAGATGTGGAGAGGAAAGGGAGGGAATTCCAGAGCTTAGGGCCTAGGCAGCTGAAGGCACAGCTGCCAAAGGAATGATTAAAATCGGGGATGCGCAAGAGGCCAGAATTGGAGGAACAAAGAGACTTGAGGGTTGGAGGGCTGGAGGAGGTTACAGAGATAAGGAGGGTGGAGGCCATGGAGGGATTTGAAAACAAGGATGAGAATTTTAAACTTGGTGTTGCCAGAACGGAGCCAAAATAGGTCAGCGAGCACAGGGGTGATGGATGAACAGGACTTGGTGCGAGTTAGGATACCTCGGTCTCAAGTTTCATTGATGTCATAAACAGTCTCTATGAATCACAGATGATCCAAAGAAAGCAAGACTTTCATTTATTTAGCGCCTTTCACAACCTCAGAACATCCCAAAGCACTTTACAACCAATGAAGTACTTTTGTAGTGTCTGTAATGTTCATAAATAAATAGACGTTTTCATTATGAACAGCTAGCTTGAGCTAGTCATTTATTCAGCCATGTGGACTAGTGTACAGGCATCCATCTTGACTACTGCCTTGTGGGTAGCCCACTACTAAACATACAGCTCCACCTAGTGTACCATTCTAGAATGACATGTTACTAATCATTACATCCCCCTTCCTTAGAGGTTAAACAAAATCAATATCAATCAATCATAACAACAAACATCTTCACAAGTCAACACATTTTCAAAGCTTTACTTTATGAACTCTAAGCTTTTCATTCTTTTATTATGGTTTTCTGTGTACTCAAAGATTAAGTCTATCAGGCTTTCTTACTTCACGTGTGGATCTTCTCAGCACAAGTAAGTCTGATGTGTTTTCATGAGAGCCAGTATGTGTGTTTGTGTTAGATTGTTCTGGTGAGTGAGTGACAAGATTCAGTTGCGGCATTGTCATCGATTTGCTCTTGGATAGTTTCTTGTGTTTTCAGGAGGGAACGGTGGTTCCTCCTGAGAATCTGTCCTTCCTCAGTTCCAACAGTGTATGACCTTGGTCCTACTTCCTCAAGAACTGTAGCTTTCCTGTTCTATGCATCTGGATCCTCAATCCTGACAACATCATCCCTTGTCAATGGTTTTAGAGTTTTGGATGATTTGTCAGTGTGATTTCTGTTTCAGCTTTAACAGTTGAAGTCTCTGTCTCAGTTCCTTACTCTGCTTTTCTTTTGCACAGCAGGGTAGCATGGTATGCAACTTGCGACCCATTAGGAGTTCAGCAGGTGAAGAACCACAGTCTAAAGGGGAGGCTCGGTAGCTCAGCAGGGCGAGATAAGGATCAGACTTGCTTTCTATTGCTTTCTTCAGTAGCTGTTTGAGAACTTGAACACCTTTCTCTGCCTTACCATTCGACTGAGCATACAGAGGACTGGATGTGATGTGTTGAAAGTCATAATGTGCTGCAAACTGTTGCCACTCCTTACAGTTGAAGCACGGACCATTGTCGCTAACGGCAATCCTGGGAATTCCATGTCTGGCGAAGATGGATTTAACATGCATTATGACACTGCTTGCTGATGTGCTTGAGAGCAGCGCCATCTCAGGATAGTTAGAATAGTAGTCAATCACTATTAGATAGTCTTTACCATTCAAATGAAAGAGGTCCATACCAACCTTTTGCCATGGTGCTGTTGGTAAGTCAGCTACTATCATTAGTTCCTTTGCTTGTTTGTTTTGGTGTTTCAGACATGTCTCACATATGCCTATCATGTTCTCAATGTCCTTATTTATGCCAGGCCAATAAACAGTGTCTCTTGCTCTCCTTTTGCATTTTTCAATTCCGAGGTGTCCCTCATGAATCCTTTTTAGCATGTCTTGACGTAGAGCCTGTGGAATGACTATTCTGTTCTGTTTTAGTAATAGTCCACTTGCGACACGCAACTCTGACCTGATGTGATAGTACTTTGGACAGGAACCTTTTGGCCAACCATGATGAATATTCTCTATTACTGTTTGTAACACTATCTTTTACTGTTTCTTCTGCTATTTGCTTTGATTTTGTGTCTGACACGGGCAGCGCAGCAGTGACCATACTCACATGAATATCCACGTCTTCCTTAGTAAAGCTCACATCACTCATTGTGGGTGCTCAGGATAGTGCATCTGCTAACACTATGTGTTTGCCTGGTGTGTAGATCAGTTCAAAGTCATGTCTTTGCAGCTTCATCATGAGTCGTTGAATCCTTGGAGACATCTCATTCAGATTTTTTTTAATGATGGCAACCAGTAGGCAGTGGTCTGTCTCAACTGTGAAGGTGGGAAGTCCATATATGTAGCCATGGAACTTTTCTAGTCCAACTACCAAGCCTAGACATTCCTTTTCAATTTGGGCGTATCGACACTCAGTATCAGTCATAGACCTGGAGGCATAGGCAACAGGCTTCCAATCTTCACCCTCCGCTTGTAGCAAGACCATGCCTAGGCCATCTTTTGATGCATCCGTTGACACTTTGATTCTCTTTGTTGGGTCAAAGAAGGGGAGTACAGGTGTGGTTGTCAGCACTGTTTTGAGGTTCATCCACTCTTGTTCATGTCGTTCTGTCCATGCGAACTCATTTGTTTTATGTAGCAGGTCTTGCAGACAGGCTGTCTTGGCTGACAAGTTAGGAATGAACTTTCCAATGAAGTTTATCATCCCCATGATGCGTAGCACTCCTTTTTTGTCAGTGGGTCGGGGCATTTTGAGTATGGCGTTTACTTTTTCCATATCTGGCTCTATTCCTTTACCAGATAGATTATCTCCTAGGAAAGTGACTTCCTGGACACCAAACTGACACTTGGCTTTGTTGAGCTTCAGTCCATTCTGGCGTATGCTCTGTAGCACTGTAGTCAGTCTCTCATTGTGTTCTTTCAGTGTGGAGCCCCAGATGATGATGTCATCAACATAGACACAAACTCCTTCCAGACCTTCAATTATGTGTTCCATTGCTCTATGAAAGATTTCAGATGCAGATATTATCCCGAAAGGCATTCTGAGGAAACAATACCTGCCAAATGGTGTGTTGAAGGTACAGTATTTGGTGCTCTCTTCATCCAGTTTTAGTTGCCAAAATCCGTGAGGCATCGAGCTTTGTGAAGTATCTGGCACCTGACATTTCACTGGTGATTTCTTCTCGCTTGGGAATCTGGTAGTGTTCACGTTTTATGTTTGCATTTAAGTCCTTTGGATCCATGCATATTCTTAGATCATTGTTCTTCTTCTTTACACATACCATGGAGTTAACCCAGTCTGTTGGCTCTTCGACTTTCCTGATGACTCCTAGTGTGGTCATTCTGTCCAGTTCATTCTTGAGCCGGTCATGCAGGGGTGCTGGAACTCTCTGTGGAGCATGTACCACTGGCTGAGCATCCTCCTTTAGCTGGATCTTGTAAGTGAATGGTAGAACTCCAAATCCTTTGAACATATCCTGGAAATTACTCACTACAGAATCCACTGAGTCATCTAGTCTGCTTATGGCACAGTTTATATGGTAGACTCTCTAGACCAGTTCTAAGTCCTCAGAAGCTTTGTCACCGAGTAGTGAATCAAGTCCTTCAGCCACAACAGAAAACATGAGATGATGCACTTTGTCTTTGACTGTCACTTTAATTCTGCATACACCTAAGCTATCTATTTTCTGTCCATTTATAGTTCTTCAGTAGTAGTGACTTTTTCTATATTTTGGGCTTTTCTTTCATATTGTTAATGTCACTCATACTGATTAAGTTTGCTTTTGCCCCAGTGTCTAGTTTCAATGTAACTAATGCTCCATTTACCTGCAGTGGCATCATACATTTGTCCTCTTTTACTGCATTAACTTTATGTTCAGCATTGTCCATTCCTGAGGGCTGCACATTTTCTGTATCCTTTTCTATATTGTCACATGACACCATTCCTACAAAAAATGTCTCACTTAAATCAGTGTCCTCAATCACATTGACTTGATGCCCTTTCTTTGTTTTTACTTTTGAAAAGCATTGTTTGGCAAACTGATTCTTTTCATTACATTTTGTGCACATTTTTCCAAATGCTGGGCATCGTCTTGACTGGTGCTGGTAACCACAGCGTTTACAATTAAAAATTCCATCCTCCGATTGCTTTGCATTTCTGTTCCGCCCACGTTTCTTCCCCTCGTAGGACACAGCACCGACAGCAGCACTATCACTCATTACAGTCGCATCATTATTAATTTCACTGAAAGTCTTCGCGTGCTGCCGAGCTAGCTCACTGGCATGGCATATTTTCACAGCATCTTCCAATGTTAGTTCGGTTTCTCTCAACAAATGTTCACCGACCTTTTTATCATGAACACCAAACATAGGGTGGCTATGTTAATAAAGGAAGTAATCACTATAATACAGAGAAATGATATTGGGTCAAAGGAGCAGGATAGTGAAACAGTTTGGGTGGAGGTAAGGAATAATAAGGGGAAAAAAACACTAGTGGGTGTAGTCTATAGGCCTCCGAACAGTTGCAACTCTGTTGGACGGAGTATTAATCAGGAAATAGTTGAGGCTTGTAATAAGGGAACAGCTATAATTATGGGGGATTTTAATTATCATATTAACTGGACAAATCAAATTGGGCAGAGCAGCCTTGAGGAAGAGTTCATTGAGTGTATTAGGGATGGGTTTCTTGAGCAGTATGTAACTGAACCGACCAGGGGGCAAGCAACCTTAGATTTGGTCCTGTGTAATGAGACAGGATTAATTAAAAATGTCCTAGTAAAGGATCCCCTTGGAATGAGTGACCATAACATGGTTGAGTTCCATATTCAATTAGAGGGTGAGAAGGTTGGATCTCAAACAAGCGTGCTGAGCTTGAATAAAGGAGACTATGAAGGTATGAGAGCGGAATTAATTAGAGTGGACTGGGAAAATAGATTAAAGGGTAAGACGGTACATGACCAGTGGTGTACATTTAAGGAGTTATTTTACAACTTCCAAAAAATATATATTCCACTGAGGAAAAAAGGGTGTAAAAGAAAAGATAGCCATCCGTGGCTAAGTAAAGTAATTAAGGATAGTATCCGACTAAAAACAAGGGCATATAAGGTAGCCAAATCTAGTGGGAGGATGGAAGATTGGGAAGTCTTTAAAAGACAGCAAAAAATAACAAAAAGATTGATTAAGAAAGGGAAGATAGATTATGAAAGTAAATTAGCAAAAAATATAAAAACAGACAGTAAAGGTTTCTATAGTTATATAAAAAGAAAAAGGGTGGCTAAAGTAAATGTTGGTCCCTTAGAGGATGAGACCGGGAAATTAATGGTGGGAAACATGGAGATGGCAAAAACGCTGAACAATTATTTTGTATCAGTCTTTACAGTAGAGGACACTAAAAATATCCCAACACTGGACAAACAGGGGGCTCTAGGGGGGGAAGGAACTAAATACAATTAAAATCAATAAGGAAGTGGTACTTGGTAAAATAATGGGACTCAAGGCGGATAAATCCCCTGGACCTGATGGCTTGCATCCCAGGGTCTTGAGGGAAGTAGCGGTAGGGATTGTGGATGCATTGGTAATAATTTTCCAAAACTCACTGGACTCAGCAAAGGTCCCGGCAGATTGGAAAACTGCTAATGTAACACCCTTATTTAAAAAGGGTAGTAGGCAGAAGGCTGGAAACTATAGACCTGTTAGCCGAACATCTGTGGTTGGTAAAATGTTAGAGTCCATTATTAAGGAGACAGTAACGGGACATTTGGATAAACATAATTTAATAGGGCAAACTCAGCATGGTTTCATGAAGGGGAAGTCATGTTTAACAAATTTGCTTGAGTTTTTTGAGGAAGTAACATACAGGGTGGATAAAGGGGAACCAGTGGACGTAGTGTATTTAGACTTCCAAAAGGCATTTGACAAGGTGCCACACAAAAGATTATTGCTCAAGATAAAAAATCACGGGATTGGGGGTAATATTCTGGCGTGGGTGGAGGATTGGCTCTCTAACAGAAAGCAGAGAGTTGGGATAAATGGTTCGTTCTCAGATTGGCAACCAGTAACTAGTGGTGTTCCGCAGGGGTCAGTGCTGGGTCCCCAACTCTTTACAATCTATATTAACGATTTGGAGGAGGGGACCGAGTGTAACATATCAAAGTTTGCAGATGATACAAAGATGGGACGGAAAGTAGTGAGTGAGGAGGACATAAAAAACCTGCAAAGGGACATAGACAGGCTAAGTAAGTGGGCAGAGATTTGGCAGATGGAATACAATACTGGAAAGTGTGAGGTTATGCACTTTGGCAGGAAAAATCATAGAGCAAGTTATTGTCTTAATGGCAAGAAACTGGAAAGTACTGTAGTACAAAGGGATCTGGGGGTCCTGGTGCACGAAACTCAAAAAGTTAGTATGCAGGTGCAGCAAGTGATTAAGAAGGCCAATGGAATGTTGGCTTTTATTGCTAGGGGGTTGGAATATAAAAACAGGGAGGTATTGCTGCAGTTGTACAAGGTATTGGTGAGGCCGCACCTGGAATACTGCATACAGTTTTGGTGTCCATACTTAAGAAAAGACATACTTGCTCTCGAGTCAGTACAAAGAAGGTTCACTCGGTTAATCCCGGGGATGAGGAGGTGGTCATATGAGGAGAGGTTGAGTAGATTGGGACTCTACTCATTGGAGTTCAGAAGAATGAGAGGCGATCTTATTGAAACATATAAGATTGTGAAGGGGCTTGATCGGGTGGATGCGGTGAGGATGTTCCCAATGATGGGTGAAACTAGAACTAGGGGGCATAATCTTAGAATAAGGGGCTGCTCATTCAAAACTGAGATGAGGAGAAACTTCTTCACTCAGAGGGTGGTAGGTTTGTGGAATTTGCTGCCCCAGAAAGCTGTGGAAGCTACATCATTAAATAAATTTAAAACAGAAATAGATAGTTTCCTAGAAGTAAAGGGAATTAAGGGTTACGGGGAGCGGGCAGGAAATTGGACATGAGTCTGGGTTCGGAATGGTCATGGCTCTGTGGGTAGTGGAGCGGGCCCAGGGGCCGTGTAGCCTTGTTCTGCTCCTACTGTGTTCTAATTCTGTTAGATTTCAGGAGATGGTTTTATTCCTGTTCCTGGCTGGGGTGGAGATCGCCTTTACAGAAGGTAAGTACTGTAGAAAATATAGGGACAGAGTGATCTCCTGGAAGAATTTCGATCGCCTAGATGGGTCGGAGAGGAATTTCCCAGATTTTTTTCTCCCAAATTGGCCATTGGGTCTTTATCTGGTTTTTCGCCTCTCCCGGGAGATCACATGGGTTCGGGTGGATGCAGAGTGATAGAAGATTTGAGGTTAGGATCAGATCAGCCATGATCTTATTGAATGGGGGAGCAGGCTCGAGGGGCCGATTGGCCTACTCCTGCTCCTATTTCTTATGTTCTTATAATCTGGTCACGAATCATGGATGATTTCAGTTCAGAGAAATTACATGTCTGTGCTTTCAGTTTCAGATCAGTCACAAATCTATCAAAAGTCTCATTTTGCTGCTGTGTCCGTGAATGGAACACGTACCTCTCATTGTTCTCCCAAAAAGAACGAGACCTATGTGTATCAAACTTCTTTCGCACATCGGACATTTTTTCTCTGTCCTCTTGATCAAATACAAACGTATTAAATATCTCTATCGCCTGCATGCCTGCAACCGTGAGCAGTAACACTATTTTCCTTGCGTCTGGCATCGTACCGAACCCAATGGCAGCAATATAGAGTTTGAATTGTTGTTTGAAAGTCCGCCAATTGCAGTCGAGATTCCCCGTGAGTATCACACCCTCCGGTGGCTTCAAATTCTCCATGTCGTGTTTCACAATATTCAGCAGATATTACCAATCCTGGTACCATGTTATGTTCATAAATAAATAGACGTTTTCATTATGAACAGCTAGCTTCAGCTAGTCATTTATTCAGCCATGTGGACTGGTGTACAGGCATCCATCTTGACTACTGATGCGCTATCAATTACTCATAAAAGACTGAGTTAGAAGAGTAACTAAAGGCTTTTATTAACAACAGAATGGAGGTCTGCCTCGAGTGGTCGACCGGTCCAGGATACCAAGGGCTGGGGAGCAGTCACCTTTATACTAGGACCTGTGGGAGGAGTCAGCCGAGGCATGTCCAGGCATGTACACAGTGGAATACAAACAGGACAAACAGGAATACAAACAGTGGTTTACCACAACTACTGCCTTGTGAGTAGCCCACTACTCAACATACAGCGCCACCTAGTGTACCATTCTAGAATGACATGTTAATGATCATTACAGTGTAGTCACTGTTGTAATGTAGGAAAAGCACAGAAAGGCCATTCAGTCCATCGTGTTTGTGCCAGCTCTTTGAAGAGCTATTCAATTAGTCCCATTCCCTGGTAAATTATTTTCCTTCAAGTAATTATCCACTTCTGATTTGAAAGTTACAATTGAATCTGCTTCTACCACCTTTTTCAGGCAGTGCACTCCAGATCATAATGAATTGCTGTGCAAAATGTTTTTCCTCATGTCAGCCACTAGGGGGGGGGGGGGGAAAGAGAGAGAAGAGGAAGAGAGAGGGGGGGTGAGGGGGGGGAAGAGAGAGAGAGAGAGAGAGGAGAGAGAAAGAGAGAGAGAGAGGAGAGAGAGAGAGGGGGGGGAGAGAGAGAGGGGGAGAGAGAGAGAGAGGGGGAGAGAGAGAGAGAGGGGGGAGAGAGAGAGGGGGGAGAGAGAGAGGGGGGAGAGAGAGAGGGGGGAGAGAGAGAGAGAGAGAGAGAGAGAGAGAGAGAGAGAGAGAGAGGGGGAGAGAGAGAGAGAGAGAGAGAGAGAGAGAGAGAGAGAGGGAGAGAGAGAGAGAGAGGGGGGGAGAGGGGGAGAGAGAGAGAGAGAGAGAGAGAGGGGGAGTGAGAGAGAGGGGGGAGTGAGAGAGTGGGAGAGTGGGAGAGGGGGCGAGAGCACGAGCACAAATGAGAGAAAAAAAAGTGACCTCTTTCAAAACTCTTCTTAACCTTCACTGCACTAACGAGCCCAGCTCGTTACTCAGTCACTCAAGTCACTCATCCCTGGTACCTCTAGTAAATCTCTTATCCAGGCCTTGATATCCTTCCTAAAGTACGGTGCCCAGAATTGAACATAATGGCCTGGATTTTGCGGTTGGCAGCATAATTATTGATTACACCGCTGGCATCCAAAGTGAATGCGTACTTATCTGTTGCGAGGCAACTAACGAAAATTTGTTGTCAGACACTGCAGAGTGGAGCACAGCATAGTGGCTCACGGATCCCAGGGGTGCACTGTGTGCATAAGCATACCTAGAATGTCATGGGCCAGAGCTCCAATCAGGAAACAGAATGTCTCTCATTGTCTCCCATTAGATACTGTGGTATTTTCTAAGGAATATAGCAGCTAATATCGATAAAAGTTTATATGCATTTTGTACCATGAAAGGTCACCTAAAAATACAGCGAGGGAAGTGTGTGTTTTTATTTTTTTTAATTTGAAAAAAACTGTTAATTCCCCGAACAGTCTCTCACTCTACCCAGTCTGGCTTTACATTCCTTTTCATATATATTTAAACAAAACAAAAAAGCACCAGATAAAGATTTTTTATTGACAGGTATCCCCTTACGCTGTGCAAGCAGGCCCTGCGCCTGTTGGTACCAGCTGTAAAACTTTCATACATAATTGCTGGGCAGTTGATGGGCAATTCGCCCAACTCTGCGGCAGCACTTAGGATTTCAATGTCAGTGCACATCATCGGTCAAGTCGGAACTTGACAGATCGCAAGTTCGGGATTTCACACATGCGAATTCACTGTCCATACCGACCGCAAATTATGGCCCAATGCTCCAGCTGAGGTCTAACCAGTGTTTTATAAAGGTTTAGCATTACTCCCTGCTTTTGTACTCTATACCTCGATTTATAAAGCCAAAGATCCCATTTGCTTTTTAATGGCCTTCTCAACTTGTCCTGCCACCTTCAAAGATTTGTGTGCATACACCCCCAGGTCTCTTTATTCCTGCACCACCTTTAAAATTTTACCATTTAGTTTATATTGCCTCTCCTCATTCTTCCTATCAAAATGTATCACTTCACACTTCTCTGCATTAAATTTTATCCGCCACGTGTCTGCCCATTTCACCAAGTTGTCTATGTCCTCCTGAAGTCTGTTACTATCCTCCTCATTGTTTACTACATTTCCAAGTTTCGTGTCAGTTGCAAACTTTGAAATTATGCCCTGCATACCCAAGTTTAGGTCATTAATATATATCAAGAAGAGCAGTAGTCTTAATACCGACTCCTGGGGAACTCCACTGCTTCCCTCCAGTCTGAAAAACAACCGTTCACCACTACTCTCTGCTTTCTGTCCCTTAGCCAGTTTTGTATCCACGCTGCCACTGTCCCTTTAACCTTATGGGCTTTAATTTTGCTTTCATGTCTATTATGTGGTGCTTTGTCAAATGCCTTTTGATAGTCCATACCCACGACATCAACCGCACTAACCTCATCAACCCGCTCTGTTACTTCATCAAAGAACTCAGTCAAGTTAGCCAAACAGGATTAGCATTTAACAAATCCATGCTGATTTTCATTTATTAGCCCATACTTTTCCAAATGCCAATTAATTTTTTCCCAGATTATTGTCTCAAAAAGTTTCCCCACCACCAATGTTGAGCTGACTGGCCTGTAACTGTCAGGTTTATCCCTCTCCCCTTTTATAAACAGGGGTGTAACATCTGCAATCCTCCAGTCCTCTGGCACCACCCCCATATCTATGGCGGATTAGAAGATTGTGGCCACAGCCTCTGCAATTTCCACCCTTACTTCCCTCCGTAACCTAGGATGCATCCCATCCAGACCAGGTGATTTCTCTACTTGTTTAAGTACCTCCTCTTAATCTATTTTTATCCTATCCAATAACGCTACTGCCTCTTCCTTTACTGCTACATTGGCAACATCCTCTTTTCAAGTAAAACAGATGCGAAGTACTCAGCCATGACCTCTGCCTCCACAAGGTGGTCTCTTTTTTGGCCCCTAATTGGCCCCATCCTTCCTTTTACTATTTATATATTTATAATAGGCTTTTGGGTTCCCTTTTATGTTAGCCGCTAATCTATTCCCACACTCTCCCTTTGCCCCTCTTATTCTCTTTTTTTAATATCTCTTGTGTTCTTCCTGTATTCAGCTTGTTTCTCTATTGTATTATGAAACTTCTATTTGTCATAAGCCTCCTTTTTCTGTCTAATTTTAATCTCTATATCTTGTGTCATCCAAGGAGCTTTAGCTTTTGGTGCACTTCGTTTTCACTTGTAGGAATGTGTCTTCTCTGTGCCCGAACTATCTCCTCTTTGCCCAATCATGGTTTTGCCTACAAATTTTTGATTTTAATCCATCTGGGCTAGATCCCATTTTAACTCACTGAAATTAGCCCTTCTCCAGTTAAGTATTTTTGCACTCAATTGTTACTTGTCCTTTTCCATAGCTATTCTAAAGCTGATATTATACATGATAGCTGCAAACTACTAGATTATAAGTGAGGTTCTTAGAGAATATTACTGTATTAACAATACTTCTTATAAACACACACGCGTGCACACACACCCCCCCCCCTCCCTTCTGGCCATGTGGGTCATGAGAACATTTCACCCAATGTGCCATTGTTACACTAAGTGAAGGTTAACATCCTATATATCAGGTGGCATGGAAATCTTGCCCCACTACATACAGGCATCTTAAAACATTCTCATTTTGTTTGGATGCTGTTAAATAACAGGGTGCACAGATGTCAATGAGCATCCAAAAGCACTTCGCAGCAATGCAAATGTGAAAATGGAGCAGGCTCGAGGGGCCGAATGGCCTACTCCTGTTCCTATTTTCTATGTTTCTAACACAGAACACAAGACTGACTACATAAGTAAGCAACACAAAGAATTTTTGCCTAAATATATAACTTTGGGAAATTGTCCAAATTTTTTTTAAGGAGCTAGATATTTGTATAAAAGGTAATTAAACATGAAAATAATTAAATATTTTTGTTCTGATTCTCAGCAATCTAAATGTGATCTTTATTATAAATATCAAATACTGAAACTATGTCCATGGTCCCCTAAGAAATGCCAAAGTAATTTGATACTCAAAGGATTAAGCTATCACAATGTTCCTAATTTATAAAACATCCTTAAAACTTAGTCCTCAAAAATTCATCTTTAAAATAATCAATAATTATAAATAATGACTTACATCAACCTCCAGGTAACCATATGATTGAGCATTTGCATCAATTTCTTCTCCATCCATAGTAAATAGCTTGAGGTCGAAGGATTTTGGCCTGATGTTTGCTGAACTTCTTTTAACAGATGATCCATTTTCTGACAGGTCAATATCTTGCTGGATTAAAGAAGTCTTCTCTGAAAAAAAAAATGGTTTGTTAAAAAAAAGTCTTTAAATGAAATCCATGGTAAAGCTGAAACTTTGCAATTTTGTGTTTAAAACTTGCTCTTGGGATGTGGGTAACATTGGCAAGGCAGTATTTATTGGCCATCCCGAGTGCCCTGAAGGCATACAAGAGTCAGCCATGTTATTTTGAACTGGAGACATATGTGGGCAAGATTGGGGAGAGATGGTGGGTTCCCTTCCCTGAAGGGCATCAGTGAACCAGTTGGGTTTTTAATGATAATCTAACAGTTTTAATAGTAATTTTCTGGTGCTAGTCAACCATTTATCAGATTTATTGAATTCAATTTCACAACTTATTCAGCAATGCCATTCCAGTATCATAACCACTAGGCTACTGTGGCCCTTGATTTAATTTAATCCAGACAATAAAGATATGAATCATTGTGATATATAGGTATCATTAATAGTTCCAAATTTTTTTCAATAAACAACTGGCATAAATTCTTCCTTCTTCATCACTGTTGGCTTCCATAACCATGAAAAAGTAAATTATGCAACCATGAAAACTGAAAGATAGATCAATTGAATCAGTGCAACCTACACCATCCCAAGAACCACTACACTGAGCAGGAAGAGGTTAAATGACCTCAAGGGTAACCAAGGTAATTCAAGGCACTGGTGCCAATACACATATTCTCTCTCTCTCTTAGGCAGTCCCTCGGAACCGAGGATGACTTGCTTCCACATTAAAAATGAGTTTGCAGGTGACTGATGAGTCCAATGTGGGACCTACAGTCTCTGTCACAGGTGGGGCAGACGGTGGTTGAAGGGGCGGATGGGTGGGGTGCTTAGGTTGACGTGCGCTCCTTGCGCTTGGCTTCCGCTTGCTCCCGGCGAAGAGACTCGAGGTGTTCGGCGCCTTCCCGGATGCTTCTCCTCCACTTTGTGCGGTTTTGGGCCAGGAATTCCCAGGTGTGTGTGTGGCGGTTACACTTTTTCAAGGAGGCTTTGAGGGTGTCCTTGAAGCGTTTCCTCTGCCCACCTGGGGCTCTCTTGCCATGCTGGAGCTCCGAGTAGAGCGCTTGTTTTGGGAGTCTCATATCGGGTATGTGGACAATGTGACCCGTCCATCGGAGCTGATCAAGCATGGTCAAAGCTTCGATGCTGGGGATGTTGGCCTGAGCAAGAACACTGATGTTGGTGCGCCTATCCTGCCAATGGATTTGCAGGATCTTGCGGAGGCAGCGTTGGTGGTACCTCTCCAGTGCTTTGAGGTGCCTGCTGTACATGGTCCATGTCTCTGAAGCATACAGCAGGGTGGGCATCACTGCTGCTCTGTAGACCATGAGCTTAGTGCCGGGTTTGAGGTCCTGGTCTTCAAACACTCTCTTCCTCAGGCAACCGAAGGCTGCACTGGCACACTGAAGGCAGTGTTGGACTTAGTCGTCAACGTCTGCCCTTGTTGACAGTAGGCTCCCGAGGTATGGAAAGTGGTCCACATTGTCCAAGGTCTTGTCGTGGATTTTGATAATCCGGGGGGGGGGGGGGGGGCGGGGGTAGTACTGTGTGGCGGGGGCAGGTTGGTAGAGGACTTTTGTCTTACGGATGTTTAGTGTAAGGCCCATGCTCTCGTACGCTTTGGTGAAGGTGTGGACGATGGTTTGGAGTTCGACCTCCGAGTGAGCGCAGACGCAAGCATCGTCTGCATACTGTAATTCGACGACAAAGGATGGGACGACCTTGGATCTGGACTGGAGGCGACGGAGGTTGAACAGTTTCCCTTTTGTTCTGTAAATTAGCTCCACTCCAGTGGGGAGCTCACTGAGGGGGAGATGGAGCATTGCAGCAAGGAAAATCGAGAAGAGCGTTGGTGCGATGACACAGCCTTGCCTGACCCCGGTTCATACGTGAATTGGGTCTGTGGTGGAACCGTTGGTTGGGATCATGGCTTGCATGTCGTCATGAAGCAGGTGGAGGATGGTGACAAACTTTAAGGCAGCTGAATTTGAGGAGGACACTCCATAATCCCTCATGGTTGACAGTGTCGAAGGCCTTTGTGAGATCAAAGGCGGCTATGTACAGCGGTTGGTGCTGTTCCCTGCATTTCTCTTGTAATTGACGTGCAGTGAAGATCATGTCCATTGTGCCCCTTAGTGGGCAGAATCCACATTGCGACTCGGAGGAGCTCTTCGGCCACTGGGAGAAGGCGATTGAGGAGGATTCTTGCGATGACTTTCCCTGTGGCAGACAACAGGGAAACTCCTCTAATTACCGCAATCGGACTTGTCACCTTTCTTGAAGGTGGTCACAATTATGGCATCTCCAAGATCCCCTGGCATGCTCTCCTCCTTCCAGATAAGAGAAATGAGTTCATGAATTTGTGCCAGTAGTGCTTCTCTGCCATGCTTTAGTGCCTCGGCAGGGATTCCATCTGCTCCTGATGCCTTGTTGTTCTTCAGTTGTCTACATATTCACATATTCTACCATTCAGACAGCCTTCACTCACCTCTTTACCTCTCAATCATTCTCTTTCAGCATCAGGGTGTCAGGTAAACACACTTCTCCAAAGAGCAACTTCTGGAAACACTTAAGTACCTTTGTTACTCAGAATCACACTGTTGACTCATTACCTGCCACAAGGGCTTCAAGGACACAATTTTAAAAAGGACAATACACCACCACATCTCATTATCATGGGATGCAAGCAATCATATGGGATAGGACTTTTATGGAATTTACATTGTGAAGGAATAAGCCATATTCAGAAAAATACACCATTCTATGAAATATTCAGACTTTATTAAAACTGCGCTTGAAAATCTGGAAGCCTCAACAATCTAAAGCTGTAAACAGCATACAAGTTATTGAGATAAGATAAGTTGTTGACACAATCAATAGCCTTATTGAAAGGTTAAATGTTCCTGAAAGTCTGAAGTTTTGGAAAGAACACAGTGGTATATACCCTGTTAAGGTGTTATAAGTACACTTTGTAAAGAAACATATGCCTTCGTAAAAGTAACATCAAATGAAACATGGAGACATGAGTCTGTGTTGCAACCAGTTGAGGTAACCAAGACGACAATGGTGCACCCAGCTGAGGTTTTTCATTTACACTTCGGGAGGAGGCACAAACAGAAGGCTTTAGTAAGAATGACATCAAATTGAAACATCTGCTCCACACCATTTTTTTATGATAAGTTTTGAACACCTAAAGGTAGAGACACGATTCTTAATGCTACAAGCTGATCTGACTGTAAAGATTGCAGAAGTCAACAGAAAAATGACTAGTGATAATTAGCTTACATCAGCAGAAAACTTCAAAGGAAATGCCACTGAGAAAGGGTATAAAAATTGGACTTTCAAATGGGAAGACAGATTTGCTGTAAAGGGACAAAGCGATTCTTGGCTTCAGAGGCAAGCTCTAAGTCTACAAAATAACAACAGAAAATGCTGGAAAAACTCAGCAAGTCAGGCAACATCCGTGGAGAGAAATTTGAGTTGACGTTTCGGGTTTGACCCTTCTTCAAAACTGGAGAGAAAAGGAACTAGATCGAAGGCAGGGCTGCGATCGGACAAAAGAATAAAAGAACCAAAAGAAGTAAAAGAGATTAGAAGCTAGACGAGATGGTAATAGGCTGTGATTAGGTGTAAAGTGTACTGGCAGGGCAAAAGATAGCTGCCAGGTGTGAGAGAGAAACAAAAGGAAAAGGGGGGGGGGGGGGAAAGGAAAGGAGTGGAAAAATGTAAGTGAAAATGAAATAGGGGCCGAGGTTATGATCTGAAATTGTTGAACTCGATATTGAGACCGGAAGGCTGCAGAGTGCCTAATCGGAAGATGAGGTGCTGTTCCTTGAGTTTACGTTGAGCTTCCGTGGAACAGTACAAGAGGCCAAGGACGGTGAGGTCCGAGTGGGAATGGAGCGGTGAATTGAAATGACAGGCGACCGGAAGCTCGGGGTCACCCTTACGGACTGAACGGAGGTGTTCCGCAAAGTGGTCACCCAATCTGCGTTTGGTCTCCCCAATGTAGAGGAGACCGCATCGTGAGCAGCGAATACAGTATACTAGATTGCGAGAAGTACAAGTAAATCGCTGTTTCACCTGGAAGGGGTGTTTGGGGCCCTGGACAGTGGGGAGGGGGGAGGTATAGGGGCAGGTGTTACATCTCCTCCGCTTGCACGGGAAGGTGCCAGGCGAAGGGGAAGGGCTGTTTGGGGTGATAGAGGAGTGGACGAGGGTGTCTCGGAGAGAGCGGTCCCTGCGGAATGCTGAAAGGGGAGGGGAAGATACGTTTGGTGGTGGGATCACTTTGGAGGTAGCGGAAATGCCGGAGGATGATCCGTTGAATGTGGAGGCTGGTGGGGTGAAAGGTGAGGACAAGGGGGACCCTATCGTGGTTCCGGGAGGGAGGGACAGGGGTGAGGGCAGAAGTGCGGGAGATAGAACTGACACGGTCGAGGGCAGTGTCAACCACGGTAGAGGGGAATCCTCGGTTGCGGAAAAAGGAAGAAATGTCTGAAGCACTGGTGTGGAAGGTGGCATCGTCGGAGCAGATACGGCGGAGGCGGAGAAACTGGGAGAATGGAATAGAGTCCTTACAGGAAGCGGGGTGGGAGGAAGTGTAGTCCAGGTAGCTGTGGGAGTCAGTGGGCTTGTAGTAAATATTGGTCGATAACCTATCCCCAGAGATGGAGACGGAGAAGTCGAGGAAGGGAAGGGAAGAGTCAGAGATGGACCATGTGAAGGTGAGGGAAGGGTGGAAATTGGAGGCAAAGTGAATGAAATTGTCAAGTTCGGGGCGAGAGCAGGAAACGGCACCGATACAGTCATCAATGTATCGGAAAAAGAGGTGAGGGAGGGGACCCGAGTAGGACTGGAACAAAGATTGTTCCACATAGCCCACGAAAAGGCAGGCATAGCTAGGACCCATGCGGGTACCCATGGCAACACCTTTGATTTGGGGGAAATGAGTGGAGTTAAAGGAGAAGTTGTTCAATGTGAGAACAAGTTCAGCCAGGCGGAGGAGGGTCGTGGTGGATGGGGACTGGTCGGGCCTCTCTTCAAGGAAGAAGCGGAGCGCCCTCAGGCCATCCGGGTGGGGGATGGAGGTGTAGAGGGATTGTACGTCCATGGTGAAAAGGAAGCGGTTGGGGCCAGGAAACTGGAAACTGTTAAAGTGGCGGAGGGCGTCCGAAGAGTCGCGGATGTAGGTGGGAAGAGACTGGACAAGGGGAGAAAAAATAGAGTCAAGATAGGAAGAGATAAGTTCCGTAGGGCAAGAACAGGCTGAAACGATGGGTCTACCAGGGCAGTCCTGTTTGTGGATCTTGGGAAGGAGGTAGAAGCGGGCTGTGCGGGGTTGGGGAACTATGAGGTTGGTGGCAGCGGGGGGAAGATCT
Source organism: Somniosus microcephalus (assembly GCF_052327205.1). Classification (NCBI taxonomy): domain Eukaryota; kingdom Metazoa; phylum Chordata; class Chondrichthyes; order Squaliformes; family Somniosidae; genus Somniosus; species Somniosus microcephalus. The sequence goes on from NC_140998.1 coordinate 121,597,199, forward strand.
CCAGAGGAGATGAGGTCAGTGACAGTCTTGGAAACGGTGGTTTGATGTTCGGTAGTGGGGTCATGGTCCAGGTGGAGGTAGGAGCAGGTGTCGGAGAGTCTACAACTCAGTCTCAGGGATCAAAAAGGTACTGTATTTGATTTTGGTGGATATCCTGGAATAAGACTAAGAAATGTAAAAATTTAACGAAGTTAAGATGTGAGAATAAGGATCTCTGATAAAATTGTAAAAGCTTTTTGTATTTGGGACTGTTATTGTTGCGATTGAAATACTTACTGAAATTACATGTCGGATCGTTAATAAATCTATATATTTTTAGAATTTAGTACTTCTGTATCAAACTCACGAACTCAATCTCTGTACACTCTTTGAAGAGTTGCAGAATTCTGAGGGAGTTTTCCGGACACTCATAATATCCGGAACATTACAGTCTAGCTAAACTTATTAAAAGTGCTATCTAGAGGACGGTAACATCTTCAGGTTATTCCTTTCCTTTAGGGAGAGATAGTCTGGACCTTTAGACCCAATTAAGCGTCTTTAGGATTCGGCTATCTTTAACTTTAGTTGAAAGTGTACGTCTGGGGAATACGCCTGATCCGGGGTAGCCCTAAAGGGGCTAGGACTAGTAATTATCCCTTCAACATGCCCTTAAAATGGTCTTCTCTCCCTGCAAAGGGAAAGAGCAGCAGCGCTAAAAACTTTGATAGCACATAAAGAGGTGGTGTTGCAAATTGCAGGCAGGCAGACAGGACAGCCTGTAGAAGAGGGCAAGGTTGGAGGCAAAATGGCAACAGAAGGGTGATAAACACTGGAAAATGCTCAGAGACAGTCTCAGCTTTGTGAGATTCCTCAAAGTATTGTGTTGCCCTTAAATTCAGCTGCCATTTCTTCAAGGGGGAATATCACTGTGTGCAAAGCTAAACAAGCTCTTTTGTGTTTCACATTATAGGGTGTGCCTTGCAGGAGGTCAGCCATGAACATGTCCACTCAGGAGTTGCTAGGAATTTGCTGCCAAATCCACAGCCTTAACTACTGCCACACACCCACCAACTTGTGCAAGGTCCAGCACAGAGACACCCACTCAGGAGGAAACTGAGTCAGAACGACTATCTCCAGTTACGAATTAGTAAGAAATAAAGATCTGGGAGTGGGGGAGTGCTGTTCCTCCATGAAGAATGGAGAAATGACCACCAGCTGAACAGTGTAGGGGCCCTTATGAGACCCAATCTTCAATAGAGCTATGATTAGGGAGCATCAATCTCATGCACAGCTAGCGGAGATGGTCTTCACACATATGTTTGAGATGATGGACAAATGGGAGAAGTCCACAGCTTGCATCCACAACACAAGTTTTCCACAATTTGCAGAATATCCTGGATATTGCAACAGCCAGGATAGCTCTGCAGCAGCAAGATGCCAAGAGCAGCCTCTAAGCATAATGGTGACTTCTGAAGTGGCAGCTAACTGTAGATATTTTGAAGAGAACAGTTTCACAGTTCTTCCAAGATATGGGCAGGACTATTTGGTCTATACTGAGACCAACCAGTATCACCATTAAGCCTGTGTCCTCCACTAGTGGGCTGCAAGAAGTGGTTGCAGATTTCACTATCTCTCCGGCAGTGATGTTAAGCCTGCTATGCCAAGGGTCACAATACACGAGGAGGCTTCAAATATGGGCCCAGCATGCTTTGTCACTGCAAGAGAAAGGCTGTTCTGAGACAACTGCTTCCTGAGAGGACAGTCATCTCAGAGCTTTAATGCTTCCAGCCACCCACCTCAACTTCATCTCACTTGGGGAGAACCTCCTAAGAATAGCAAATCAGGAGTATGAACAAGTAAATTAGCTGGCACACAGTGTTAAGAAGCTGTAACTAGGAGGATTGGAATTTTTGGCACCTTTTTGTCCTTACATTGTTTTGTAAAGTAAACACGGCTTATACATCTAAGAGGTCTGAATTCACTTTTACTTATGCTTTCTCTTTATGGGGGTTTGGATAACAGTGGGGAAACATGGACCTCTGTCTTATGATGAAATTTGGTGAAGGTCTTCGACAGCGAGGAACTTTGAGAGGATTTAGGTGGAGAAATGGCAGGTGGAAAGAACTTTATTTGGTGTGTTAACCTTTATGTAATGAAAGCACTGTTATCAGTTGCATCCTCCATGCTCTGGCTGCTGGCATTCATCCTGTGTGGAGGGAGGTCCTTCCACCTCCACCCATCACCCTCTCCTCCTCTGCTGCCCCCCCACCACGCCCCCTCCTCCCCCACTGCAATCATCACCTTCCAGGAGCTGGACACCTTTCCTCATTGCGATATTATTCACAATGTTTATAATGATTCTGGAGGCTCTTACTGGGCTGCATTGCATGGCTCCAACGGATTTATCCAAGCATCTAAAATGGGACTTGAGTTTGCTCTGACACTTATTGTAGAGCCATGGGCCGCATTACAACTGTTGTTCCTGTCTGTCTGTGGAAGTCATAACAGTCATGAGCCATGACTGCAGGGGATAGCCCTCATCATTAATCAACCATTTGGATACACGACTCAAAAGTACTGAGGGGTGGCATGGTAGATTGTCGTCTGATGAGAGTCTTGGCAGTTTCCTGTGTATCTGGCATTGATATACAAGATAAGGTGATTGGCATCACACACTAGCCGAACATTAATAGAATGCAAGCCTTTCTTATTTGAAGGGACTGTCCCTTGGGATTTGCGTGGCACCAGAGTTTTGTCAATTTTTCCTTGGCCTGTCAATCTGTAGAACTGAATAGCTCTCTCCTCTTGTTTGTTTATTTCTCTTGGGAAGAATATGAATTGCATAGTCCTCCTGAAGAGAGCATCAATGAATTCTTTGATGTAACGATGAGCAGTTGCCTGACCAATGTGGCAAAAGTTACCATATGCTATTGGAAGGAACCAGTCACAAAGAAATTCAGGGCAGAGGTGACCTTGACGAGTACAGACAATTTGGTTCTCCTGGTGGAAGTGGGCAGCAGGTCTTCAGCCAACAGATGATATATCTCCCCAGCAGCCTCCAGAGGGAATCACTAAGGCACTGATGGTCAGAAGTCTAAGAAAGAACTTCTTGGGCTATAAACCCTGGTGAGTGGGTATGAGCATGTTGGGAACAAATTCCTTCGGAGATGCTTCACTCTAAAAGCCTCCAATCAAGCTTCTTTCATATTTTCCATTCTCCCCCTCTTCATAGCATGAAAATGGAAGGATTGCCATTTGCAAATACATGCCCTCGTGCAAAGTAGAGCGGAGGAAATCAAGCACCGAAAGATCTGACTGAAACTCCAAAAAAGAGATCGATATGCAGGCAAAATAACACTAACCATCAGTACTAGCATGTGGTGTCCACCTCGGAGACCTTCTGCCAGCTCCTTCCAGCAGTTATGTAGTGACGGTAATTATTTGGGGTGGATTTAGGGGAGAACTTGGGGTAAATGGATTGAAGGAATTAGCTGTGTTCCCTTGACCATATTGGAGGATCATTCAGGTGCAGATCTTTTTGACGGCAGATTTGAGGCAGTAGCTATCAGTCTTAGACCACTTTCACCATCTAATAACAAATACATTTCAACTCGCTTTTGAAGTAGGAGAGGAATGGATAATGCAAGCATATTATTTAATTGCGATTATTAGCACAGAACTAGAGGTCATGAGTAGTTATGATACATCCATGATTTCACAAAACAATGAGTAAAAAAAAAAAGACTGTAATATTTTAAGGAACTCCATAGACTCAGCACTTGTGTCCGAGGATAGAAAACATTATCTAGATATTTTTAAAAAGAAATAAGACAGATCTGGAAATTATACAATCGGTCAGGTTAACATCTGTAGTGAGAACATGCTAGAGTGTATTACACAACATGCTATTAAGGTTTATCCAAAATACTACAAAGGCTATAAGGAGTCATCAAGGGTTTGGAAGCAAAACATTTTGCCTCATTAATCTGCTGGAATTCTTTCAGAAGCTAACTAAAATAGTACATGAGGCAATCCAATGGATATAAATTTACTTGAACTTTCAGCAGCAATAGGAAGGTGTGTCAATAAATGAACAAACCACCTGCCCTCTGAAACAGGATATGTAAAATTTACTAGTACTATAACATATCAGCATTTCCACAATACTCCCATTGTACACAGATACAATTCCATCTAACAAGTTTCATATACACAGCCGTTAGGTTGTGTCCTCAGCAGAGCATAGTGTTGAAAATATTCCATCAACAACCAGTTCACTGGCTAGTCTCCTAAAGGCTTTCAAGTCTTCAGCAAAATATGTTTATGCACAGCTTAGGTATGTTTCAGAAGTAAAATATTTTTAATTTTGCTTTTGCATGATTGGAGAATGATCAAGAAAAAAAAACAGCATTACCTGGCTGCAGTAAAAGAAGCTAAGCTTATACTTTCCCCAAAGTTCTGATGATTATGTAGAATATTTGCAAAACTGTGGCTAAATAATGCAATAGGTTCTGGCCATGGGTTACACCTATTCCTTGCCATCAAATAAATGACTATAATTGGAGGTTAGCCACTAGTAAGTACTTACATTAGAAAAGAATTTCCAGGGGGAGGCTCTCCCGATCTACTGCTGTAACTAGCAGAAGATTGGTGGAAACCCGATAAATGGCAGTTTATGATGTTTCTCCAGGATTTCCACCAATCTTCGACTGAAGTCATGGCAGGAGATGGGAGAATCCCAGTGGAAATTCCAGGTATATGGTTATAACAATTGCCTGAGCTTCATTAATTTATTTTCATGAAAAAAAATTATAGCAATTCTAAATCAATAGATTTGATAAACAGGTGATCAATAGGTATATTACCAAAGTTTCATTGACATAAAAAAATACTAATGGTAAATTTATTGGTAGCTGTCAATTTGTTTAAGGTTGCATCACAGGCTTTTTGAGTATTCATTATTCAATGAACTCAAGTCCTACTTGTCACTGGATAGGTAGTTTGAGTTTTCTGTTGGTATCAAAGTTGCAGTCAGCACTGCAGCCAGACCAGGCACACAGGTCCTGCAATGCACCAAAAGGAGCTGTTGGTGTTTGTCACTTCTCAGGATTTTTGACGGAAAGGATTTGGATTAGGCACTTTACAACCTTCCGGACTCAATATCGAGTTCAACAACTTCAGATTATAACCTCGGCCCCTATTACATTTTTACATATATTTTGTATCCACACCTTTGTTTTGGCCCTTCCCCCCCCCTTTTTTTCTCTCCCACATGGCAGCTGTCTCTCATTCTGCCAGCGCATTTCACACTTAATCTACAGCTGTCTTTTATCTCTCCACTAGTCCTATCACCATCTCGTTTCATTTTGAATACCTCTTAATGTCTCTTCACTTCTCTTTTGCTCTCTCATCCCCATTTCCCAGCCCCCAAACTGGGCTTTTCATCGGTTTAATTTCCTGTGCTTTTTCAGTCCTGACTAAGGTTTTCGACCTGAAACATTGACTATTTCTCTCTCCACGGACGTTGCCTGGCCTGCTGACTTTTTCCAGCATTTTCTGTTGTTATTTAAGGATTTGGATGTGGTGTGCTTTAAATGAAAGTGCATTCACACAGATTTTTAAATCTCTTCACAGTCATGTGTAATGATCAGTAACCTGTCATTCTAGGATAGATAGATGGATATAGATAGATGGATGGATATAGATAGATGGATATAGATATAGATAGATAGATAGATAGAGATAGAGAGATAGATAGATGGATAGAGATAGATAGATGGATAGAGATAGATAGATGGATAGAGATATAGATAGAGATATAGATAGATAGATAGATAGATAGATAGATGGATAGAGATAGATAGAGATAGATAGATGGATGTAGATAGATAGATGGATATAGATAGATGGATATAGATAGATGGATATAGATAGATGGATATAGATAGATAGATAGATAGATAGATAGAGAGATAGAGAGATAGATAGATGGATAGAGATAGATAGATGGATAGAGATATAGATAGATAGATAGATAGAGAGATAGAGAGAGAGATAGATAGATGGATATAGATATAGATATAGATATAGATAGATAGATAGATAGATGGATAGAGATAGATAGATGGATGGAGATAGATAGATGGATGTAGATAGATAGATGGATGTAGATAGATAGATGGATGTAGATCGATAGATGGGTCCACGATGCACTAGGCTACCCAGAAGGCAGTAGTCAAGATGGATGCTTTAGAAGTCCACATGGCATGAATAAAGTGACTAGCTAGAAGCTAGCTGTTCAGAATGAAAACGACTAGTTATTAATGAACATAACATGGTACCAGAAGTGGTAAAATCTGCTGAATATTGTGAAACATGACATGGAGAATTTGAAGCCACCGAAGGGTTTGAAACTCATGGGGAATGTCGACTGCAATTGGCGGACTTTCAAACAACGATTCTAACTCTACATTGCTGCCATCGGGTTCGGTACGATGCCAGATGCAAGGAAAGTAGCGTTACTGCTCATGGTTGCAGGCCCGCAGGTGATGGAGGTATTTAATATATTTGTATTTAATCAAGAGGAGGACAGAGAAAAACTAGACAATGTGCTTAAGGAATTTGATACACATTGTTCTCCCAAAAAGAACGAGACCTATGAGAGGTACGTGTTCCATTCACAGACACAGCAGCAAAATGAGACTTGTGATAGCTTTGTGACCGATCTAAAACTGAAAGCACAGACATATAATTTCTCTGATCTGAAATTATCCATGATTCGTGACCAGATTGTATTTGGTGTTCATGATAAAAAAGGTCAGGGAACGTCTGTTGAGAGAAACCAAACTAACATTGGAAAATGCTGTGAAAATATGCCAAGCCAGTGAGCTAGCTCAAAAGCACACAAAGACTTTCAGTGAAATTAATAATAATGCGATTGTAGTAAGTGATAGTGCTGCTGTCGGTGCTGTGTCCTACAAAGGGAAGAAACATGGGCAGAACAGAAATGAAAAGCAATCGGAGGAAGGAATTTTTAATTGTAAATGCTGTGATTACAAACACCAGTCACGACAATGCCCAGCGTTTGGGAAAATGTGCACAAAATGTCATGGAAAGAATCACTTTGCCAAACAATGCCTTTCAAAAGTAAAAACAAAGAAAGGGCAACATGTCCAATTCAATGTGATTGAGGACACTGATTTAAGTGAGACATTTTCTGTAGGAATGGTGTCATGTGACAATATAGAAAAGGATACAGAAAATATGCAGCCCTCAGGAATGGACAATGCTGAACATAAAGTTAATGCAGTAAGAGGACAAATGGATGATCCCACTGCAGGTAAATGGAGCATTAGTTACATTGAAACTAGACACTGGGGCAAAAGCAAACTTAATCAGTATGAGTGACATTAACAATATGAAAGAAAAGCCCAAAATACAGAAAAAGTCAGTACTACTGAAGGACTATAATGGACAGAAAATAGATAGCTTAGGTGTATGCAGACTTAAAGTGACAGTCAAAGACAAAGTGCATCGTCTCATGTTTTCTGTTGTGGCTGAAGGACTTGATTCACTACTAGGTGACAAAGCTTGAGGACTTAGAACTGGTCAAGAGAGTCTACCATATAAACTGTGCCATAAGCAGACCAGATGAAATCGGTGGATGCTGTAGTAATTTCCAGGATGTGTTCAAAGGATTTGGAGTTCTACCATTCACTTACAAGATCCAGCTAAAGGAGGATGCTCAGCCAGTGGTACATGCTCCACGGAGAGTTCCAGCACCCCTGCGTGACCGGCTCAAGAAAGAACTGGACAGAATGACCACACTATGAGTCATCAGGAAAGTCGAAGAGCCAACAGACTGGGTTAACTCCATGGTATGTGTAAAGAAAAAGAACAATGATCTAAGCATATGCATGGATCCAAAGGACTTAAATGCAAACATAAAACATGAACACTACCAGATTCCCAAGCGAGAAGAAATCACCAGTGAAATGTCAGGTGCCAGATACTTCACAAAGCTCGATGCCTCGCGGATTTTGGCAACTAAAACTGCATGAAGAGAGCACCAAATACTGTACCTTCAACACACCATTTGGCAGGTATTGTTTCCTCAGAATGCCTTTCGGGATAATATCTGCATCTGAAATCTTTCATAGAGCAATGGAACACATAATTGAAGGTCTGGAAGGAGTTCGGGTCTATGTTGATGATATCATCATCTGGGGCTCCACACTGAAAGAACACAATGAGAGACTGACTACAGTGCTACAGAGCATACGCCAGAATGGACTGAAGCTCAACAAAGCCAAGTGTCAGTTTAGCGTCCAGAAAGTCACTTTCCTAGGAGATAATCTATCTGGTAAAGGAATAGAGCCAGATATGGAAAAAGTAAACGCCATACTCAAAATGCCCCGACCCACAGACAAAAAACGAGTGCTACGCATCATGGAAAGTTCATTGGAAAGTTCATTCCTAACTTGTCAGCCAAGACAGCCTGTCTGCGAGACCTGCTACGTAAAACAAATGAGTTCGCATGGACAGAAAGACATGAACAAGAGTGGATGAACCTCAAAACAGTGCCGACAACCACACCTGTACTTCCCTTCTTTGACCCAACAAAGAGAATCAAAGTGTCAACGGATGCATCAAAAGATGGCCTAGGCGCGGTCTTGCTACAAGCGGAGGGTGAAGATTGGAAGCCTGTTGCCTATGCCTCCAGGTCTATGACTGATACGGAGTGTCGATACGCCCAGATTGAAAAGGAATGTCTAGGCTTGGTAGTTGGACTAGAAAAGTTCCATGGCTACATATATGGGCTTCCCACCTTCACCATTGAGACAGACCACTGCCCACTTGTTGCCATCATAAAAAAACTGAATGAGATGTCTCCAAGGATTCAACGACTCATGATGAAGCTGCAAAGATATGACTTTGAACTGATCTACACACCAGGCAAACAGTGTTAGCAGATGCACTCTCCCGAGCACCCACAATGAGTCATGTGAGCTTTACTGAGGAAGACATGGATGTTCATGTGAGTATGGTCACTGCTGCACTGCCCGTGTCAGACACAAAATCAAAGCAAATAGCAGAAGAAACAGTAAAAGATAGTGTTACAAACAGTAAGAGAGAACATTCATCATGGTTGGCCAAAAGGTCCCTGTCCAAAGTACTATCACATCAGGTCAGAGTTGCGTGTCGCAAGTGGACTATTACTAAAACAGAACAGAATAGTCATTCCACAGGCTCTACGTCAAGACATGCTAAAAAGGATTCATGAGGGACACCTTGGAATTGAAAAATGCAAAAGGAGAGCAAGAGACACTGTTTATTGGCCCGGCATAAATAAGGACATTGAGAACATGATAGGCAAATGTGAGACATGTCAGAAACACCAAAACAAACAAAAGGAACCAATGACAGTAGCTGACTTACCAACAGCACCATGGCAAAAGGTTGGTATGGACCTCTTTCATTTGAATGGTAAAGACTATCTAATAGTGATTGACTACTATTCTAACTATCCCAAGATGGCGCGGATCTCAAGCACATCAGCAAGCAGTGTCATAATGCATGTTAAATCCATCTTCGCCAGACATGGAATTCCCAGGATTGCCGTTAGCGACAATGGTCCGTGCTTCAACTGTAAGGAGTGGCAGCAGTTTGCAGCACATTATGACTTTCAACACATCACATCCAGTCCTCTGTATGCTCAGTCGAATGGTAAAGCAGAGAAAGGTGTTCAAGTTCTCAAACAGCTACTGAAGAAAGCAATAGAAAGCAAGTCTGACCCTTATCTCGCCCTGCTGAGCTACCGAGCCTCACCTTTAGACTGTGGTTCTTCACCTGCTGAACTCCTAATGGGTCGCAAGTTGCATACCATGCTACCCTGCTGTGCAAAAGAAAAGCAGAGTAAGGAACTGAGACAGAGACTTCAACTGTTAAAGCTGAAACAGAAATCACACTATGACAAATCATCCAAAACTCTAAAACCATTGACAAGGGATGATGTTGTCAGGATTGAGGATCCAGATGCATAGAACAGGAAAGCTACAGTTCTTGAGGAAGTAGGACCAAGGTCATACACTGTTAGAACTGAGGAAGGACAGATTCTCAGGAGGAACCGCCGTTCCCTCCTAAAAACACAAGAGACTATCCAAGAGCAAATCGATGACAATGCCGCAACTGAATCTTGTCAATCACCACCAGAACAATCTAACACAAATACACATACAGGCTCTCATGAAAACACATCAGACTTACCTGTGCTGAGAAGATCCACACGTGAAGTAAAAAAGCCTGATAGACTTAATCTTTGAGTATAAAGTAAAGCTTTGAAAATGTGTTGACTGTTGTGAAAATGTTTATGTTTATAGAGCACTAACAAAAGTGTTACTGATATCATCTTTATCGTTTTTTTTGAAAGTTGATTGATATTGATTTTGTTTAACCTCAATGAAAGGGGGATGTAATGATCAGTAACCTGTCATTCTAGAATGGTACACTAGGTGGAGCTGTATATATATATGTATGAGTGGGCTACCCATGATGCACTAGGCTACCCAGAAGGCAGTAGTCAAGATGGATGCTGTAGAAGTCCACATGGCATGAATAAAGTGACTAGCTAGAAGCTAGCTGTTCATAATGAAAACAACTAGTTATTAATGAACATAACATCATGTGTTGCAGCCACTGATAAAAAAAATTTTTTTTTTAAAATGAGCCAGGCACTAAAGGTGCATTAAAGCCAGATGGTCCTGTTTCTGGAATGTTGAAGCTCTCAGTCTACTTCAAACTGCAACAATATTGGTTTCCAAATAGTAGTCAATGAGTTCTTGAGTCCAACATCCCAAGGGTGGGGGAGAGCTAGCCAGTTTTACTGACCAGCCTACTGGCAGATCACTGAATGAGGAAGAATTCAGGACAATAGTCCTCCTAATTCCTAACACAAGGAGAAAAAGGGCAAAGGGATGCATGTGAAGGTCAGCCAGTTCACTTAGGCCGGAAAACAAAGCATGGCTTAGAAAGGGGAAATTCATTCATCTTAGGCCCAGAACTGCTCAGAATCAAGAGGCTGACTGGAAAAGTGAACCCACTAATAAGATAGTAAGCAACATTTTTATTATTTTACAAAAGTTCTGACGAAAGGTCATTGACCTGAAACGTTAACTTGGTTTCTCTCTCCACAGATGCTGCCTGACCTGCTGAGTAATTCCAGCATTTTCGGTTTTTACTTTTATAATTTTACTTGCGCTCAGGGAAGGAACTGAAGTTCGTTGGATTAAGGTGAAATTTGATGATACCATTGCGTCATATGTCCCCTTCTTGTCTGTAATATACAGCAGTTTATTGATTTGTATATAACCTCATCCGACAGGCAGCTTTGAAAATCTGCAAACGGACGAGACACAGTGCCAAGAAATATTAAATAATAGCTCAGGTATCATACTAATGCGAGTGGGGAGCCTACTTTTTTTCCCCCCCAAAGCTCTTATTATAGTATATCATAATAGTTTTAACTTGTTGTTGATTAATGGAAAGAAAATGGACTTCACAATTATGATCACTATGGAATCTACATTGGATGCAGCAGTGCAGCTCTCAAACCTTTATGCCAGGCTTAGGCACAGCCATTTTCTCCTGTGAGCAGTAACCGCATTATTTAAAGTAGCTTTTTATGGCAATGGTATTCAAACATTTTAACAGCAAAATGAGAATGTTGCCAGTAGAATGCAATGGTTCAGCTCAGTGGCAGAGTACAGGTCAAATAATATTTTTTTTTTTTTAATTAAGTATTTTTAGGTTTACATTCTCCCACTTTCCTACCCTCTACCCAATTGCAAGCACAAAATTAAAATACTAACTTGCTAAGAACATAAGAAATAATTAGCCCCCTAGCTTGCTGGCAGCAGCCAGCAGTGGTCAATATATTCTCGTCCTGCTGCACACAACTGGCATGAGGAGAGCAGCCTATACTGAAGCTCCTTTAAAAAAATTGCTCTCATTTTTAAAACAAAACTTAGGTAAGCATTTTAAAAGTATATTTTACAAATGCTAAGAATTGTAAAGGCTTTTTACACATTAACTTGCATGGGGGCCCTGGGAACCATTGGAATCTCCCATTTGGAGATCATTCTGGTATTCTTTTTCACAGGCATTCCTGTACCTTATCCCAAATCATTCTGTATACATCCTGCCAGTGACAAAAAACATCTCACTAACAACTAGTCTGGCAATCTTCTGTTTAAGACCACCATGTTGCCATTTTGTACCTACTATTGCATGGTCATTCAATTCTAATCTTCTACTTCTCCTTTGGTGGCAGGATGCTTGAGGTTATTTGCAGTAAAACACTTGATGGATTGAGGTATTCCCTTAGTACTGCATTGGAGTGCCAGCCGAGATTTTATGCTCAAGTCACTGGAGTGGGACTTGAACCCACAACCTTCTGACTCCGAAGTGAGAGTTGCTACCACGAAGCCAACTCTGTCGCATAGTCATCCTGAATTCCGCAGAAAAACATATATTTCCATTATTCAGCCATCGACAATCGTCTTCCACAGATGACATTTTCATAGCCCCAGCAATACAGGATCATTTTGTTCCATAAAGCATTGCTCATCTCATGATTTATACTGCATCCTATAGAAAAATCTTTGTGCCTCTGTTTCCATTTTCAAGACTACCTGGAGAACTTTTATTTTGGGCATTTTGCTGTCTGCATAGAAAAGCATAATAGACAATTAGGAGCATTTGGATTTTTATTTGGAATACTGATCAACTGAAATTTATATACATGTACTGTATATTATATGACTGTTTAAAAAAATATATACATTTTAAATGTTCGATACTGCCCGGATGAACCCAATACTGAATAGGATTAGTAAAATTAAGCAAATACTGCCCTCTATAGAGAGGTTATATAAAATAACACTGACAGCATATATTAGGAAACTTTCATGAGTGTCAGATTCAAATCTAGCACAGTTAAGAACAATTACTGTGAAAGAAATTTAATTTTGAGTTAGTAAATAATGAATGAGGGAAAAGCTACAAATCTTTGCTATCTAAGATTTGGGGATGACTTCACAACTCTTAAGCAACCTAATCCCAGAGGTGTTTATAGATTATCTGTGAATATCAAATGATATGTTATCGAACACTTTGCTTTTTTTCCCCTTTTTTTCCCTTTCTACAAATCAGACCTTGCATTGGTAATTTTTTTTTTTTTTTTTGAGATGAAAGATAGATGGCTTTACATAAATAGAATAAGTCAATGATCATGCTGATTCATATAGTGCTGCAACAGTAATAGTACCCCAAGCTAGTTTTAATACAACAGTGTTCCAATTGTATTATGAACTGTGAAACATCTCTCTGGGAATAATATAAAAATGTCATACCATGGCGGAGCCACTAAGGGACTCCGATCAAATGTATATAATTCCCTTTAACAATATGTTAGCTACAGCCCGAGTCTGTATCTTTGTATATACTGTTTGCATGTACAGAGCGCGGTCCCTTTAAGAGCGCGGGCAAACGCGATGACGTCACGCCATTCATCACGTGATCCCCCACCGGCGGGAAAAATGTGACGACGTCATGACGCCAGCCACGGGACCGCCCGAACTGACTAGACCTGTATTCGTAATTCTCTTGCAACTGTTTGTTAAACTCAGTTAGTTTTACATTAAACATCATTTGTTTGATCGCCTGAGTCGACCTCAGTCTCTTGATAGGAACTAGACATTCCTACATTGGTGACCCCGACTTTGCGAATGGTTTTCGCAGAAGGAACGAAGCATGGAAACAAACGCCATTGCATTGAAGCTGCCACAATTCTAGGAGCAACAAGCGACCGCGTGCTTCATCCAGGTTGAAGCCCAGTTTGCATTACGGAACATTGTTGCAGATCAGACCCGATATTTTTACATGGTTTCCGCACTCGACAGCTCCACCGCGTCGCGGATAGTCAGCCTGCTCGAGTACCCCCCCGGACGACCGCAAGTACGAAACAATCAAGGCGCGGTTGTTAGAGGTCTTCGGGCTCATGGAGTCGGAGCGCGCCCGCCAACTGCTCGCTATGCCCAGCCTCGGGGACTCCAAGCCGTCTGAGCTCATGAGCCAAATGCTCACGCTCCTTGGCTCGAACCAGAATGCTTCCTCTTTAGGGAGCTCTTCCTCAGTCAGTTACCGGAGCAAGTACAAGCTGCCCTGGCCAGGTCCAAAGTCACGGACTGCGCAGCACTTGCTGCCGAAGCAGACAAGATTTTCGCGGTGACGCAACAGTACTGTGCTGCCATGAGGCACCCATCCCACACAGATGCCACCCCAGCTCCTCAACCTTCGGGGCTGTGCTCCTACCACGCGTGGTTTGGCACGAAAGCCAGATGTTGCCGCCCTC